>NC_083622.1:296420-336420 GCF_963584025.1 Labrus mixtus | reverse complement strand
TTTAGCTTTACTCGCTAACATTTATCCTGCATGTTTTATTTACTCAGAAAATATCAAAATAAAAGTTTGTTTCAGTTTGAGACAAAGTGTTCCCCTGCTGCTCGAGCTAACCATGCTAACTGAACTTCCTGTCCATTGATTTAGGGTTAGGGGACAATAATAACAAATGTTGATTGATATCATTCATAGTTTCTGCTGTACAAACACCGAACTCTGAGTTCAGCCATTTTTAAAGAAACCATGTGACCTCAGTGATGAGTCATGAACAGGAAACAGATTCCTGAATGATTGACGTAAGGATGTTCACATATTTCACACTCATCGGGATACCATTACAATGACCCAGAATGGTTTAACTGGTTCAACTGGTTAGACTATTTCGACTGGTTTAACTGGTTTGACTGGTAAGGCTTGTTCAACTGATTAAACTGACAAGGCTGGTTAAACTGGCTAGGCTTGTAAGACTGGTTAAACTGGATGGACTGGTTGCACTGGTAAGGCTGTACTAAACTGGTTCAAATGGTTAGGTTACTTAGACTGGTTAAACTGGTTAGGCTTCTTAAATTGGTTAAACTGGTTAGGCTGGTTAGACTGGTTGGACTGGTTAAACTGACAAGGCTGGTTAAACTGGCTAGGCTTGTAAGACTGGTTAAACTGGATGGACTGGTTGCACTGGTAAGGCTGTACTAAACTGGTTCAAATGGTTAGGTTACTTAGACTGGTTAAACTGGTTAGGCTTCTTAAATTGGTTAAACTGGTTAGGCTGGTTAGACTGGTTGGACTGGTTAAACTGGTAAGGTTGGTTAAACTGGCTAGGCTTGGCAGACTGGTTAAACTGGATGGACTGGTTGCACTGGTAAGGCTGGACTAAACTGGTTCAAATGGTTAGGCTACTTAGACTGGTTAAACTGGTTAGGCTGGTTAAACTGGTTAAACTAGATAAACTGGTTGGACTGGTTAAACTGGTAAGGCTGGTTAGACTGGTTAAACTGGTTAGACTGGTACTCAGGTACAAACTCATTAGCTCAGCTGATTGTTTGTTTATCAGAGGGATGAACCTGATTGGTCGGTTGGATGGGATCAATCTGGGTTATTAAAGTTTCATCATAAAGAATCTTTTTCACAGAATGGATGAATTCTTGTTCCTTCTGCTGCAGCTATCCTGTTTCCTCTCAAGGTGCATTCTGGGTAAAATTAGTTCCATAGATCCTGATGTATTCTCCAAACCTTCCATGATTGGTTCAAACCTGAACAGAGAATGTGGACGTGTTCGATGTTTACAGACGCAATATTTGCACTGAGGTCGAGTTGATGTGACGAAGAAAACATGAACCTGCTGCTGAACTCTGACCAATCAGAGGCCTGAAACTCACCAAGAGTCATGTATGAAGAGTCATTAATGAAGAGTCATTTCTGAAGAATCGTTTATTAAAAGTCATTTCTGAATCATGTGAAAGGTATGACACTACCTGCTGCGCTGTATATTCTGTGGTTCATATAGTGCTTGATATTTCTGTAATATGAAAGTAAATCTGTTTACACTGATTTTCAAATTAAAAGGCTTGTTTATTTTTAGCACTGAATGTTTATGAAATGATCCATTAAATTCTGTTGATGAACAAGCGTCCGATATTGTTTGTTAGTGGATCTTACAAAATCAAACGACACGAATGGCAAATAGAAAAGTGAACACACCCTCTGAAGCATCATTGGTCGACAGTCTACGGCGTCACGAGCAAACAGAGCGTAACTTGAACATGATTTAGAATCGATTGCTTTTCCTTTGGATCCCGGACGTTTACACAGAAACATCTGATTTTGGATGTTGAATATTTCAAACTTGAATCTTTGATTTGTGAACATGAGGTACTTAATGTGAATACCAGAATCAGAAATATGCAGATTTCCTTCCATAGAATCATCTTTATTTATCAGTCAGGACATTTTAATTGTCTCCAAACTTTAACTGACGAAGAAAACATTTTGTGGAGATGAACTTTAATGAAGCCCAAAGAAGTCACGTGGACGAGTTGAACCAAAACCTGCAGAGACTAAAAACTGTTGAGTCCCTGTTGATCTCTTTACGTCCACATGGAAAAAGATGAAAGTGAAAACGTTACAATGTTTGACGTGATGATGACTCACAAAGCTAATAGATGAACTACAGCTGCAAGAGGGCTACCCACTAACAAGCTAGCACAAATCAGTCACAGTCTGTTTCCTGTGTCACTTCCTGTTCCCTCTGTCTGACATTCAGATCGACGTTTCATCGCCCTTACTGTCGAGGCAAAGTAACGCCCGCTGTCGTACGACGTCTTCCTGAGTGAATGTTTGGACCTACGAGTTCAATCTTTAGGCTAGCTTACAGTGACTGCAATGCTAAAGTTAATAAACTATAGCTAAACTTAGCAACATTAGCTATCGCTGCTGAGTGCAGGACCGTTTAGCTCCTGAATTTCTCCAGACTTCAATCTTCATGCTAAGCTAGGCTAACAATTTTTCCATATTTTCATTTTTTTTCAACAGTTTCCCTGTCTTCAAGTCTTAATGCTAAATTAAATAAACTAGCTGTTTCTGTTTCCTATATTTTTGCCTAAACAAGTTTATTCTACAAACACATCGAGGAAACGGATTAGAAACGTGAAAGAAAAAATACGTTTTTGAACATTTTATTCAAACAAAACGTTTGAAATGTTTCACGATGTTTGAAATGTCTCACAATGTGTTTGAAATGTTTCACGATATTTGGAATGTTTCACGATGTTTGAAACGTTTCACAATGTGTTTGAAAAGTTTCATGATGTTTGAAATGTTTCACGATGTGTTTGAAACTTTTCACGATGTGTTTGAAACTTTTCACGATGTTTGAAATGTTTCACGGTGTTTGAAATGTTTCTCGATGTGTTTGAAATGTTTCACGATGTTTGAAACGTTTCACGATGTGTTTGAAATGTTTCACGATGTTTGAAACGTTTCACGATATGTTTGAAACGTTTCATGATGTTTGAAATGTTTCACGATGTGTTTGAAACTTTTCACGATGTTTGAAACGTTTCATGACGTTTGAAATGTTTCACGATGTGTTTGAAACGTTTCACGATGTTTCAAATGTTTCACGACATTTCAAATGTTTCACAATGTTTGAAATGTTTCACGATGTGTTTGAAACTTTTCACGATGTTTGAAATGTGTTGAAGTTGAAGCAGCTGAAATGTTGCATCTTGATGAATCTGTTGATGAATCTGTAAAATTAAACATGCAGATGAAATCTTTAGTTTGAGCTGAATGTTTGGGATTATCTGATGCTCATGGATTCCCTTCTGGTCAGGTGATCACGATGCGTTTCTACAGGTGAGTCTACATGCGAGTCTGCAGGTGAACTTCTGTCGGTCCACGGCTTTAGTACGACACAGCTGTCTGACGAAAACATGACACAGCTGTTTATTGAAAACACAACTGTTTATTGAAAACATGACCCAGCTGTTTATTGAAAACACAACTGTTTATTGAAAACATGACACAGCTGTTTGATGAAAACACAACACAGCTGTTGGATGAAAACACGACACAGCTGTTGGATGAAAACACGACACAGCTGTTTAATAAAGATTACTCATTAAATCATTCACTTACAACTTGTTGTTTTTATTCAAGTTAAAAAAAGATTAAACATTTTAAAGTTTCTTAAAGGAGACAGAAAATATTTACAGTTATTGATCGGCTGATAACAGGAAGTGTAGAGTTAAAAACAGAGATAGGAGTGTAGAAGAAGTCCCACTCTGTAGTGTAAAACATGATCCTGAAACAGATAACAGAGTGAGGTATTTAAATCCATTTATCAACCATCTGATCCTCAGAGATAGGAGTGTTAAGAAGATGTCCCACTCTGTAAGTTATAAAGATACTCAAACACACAAAACAAGGTAATGACATACATAGATATAACTGTAGTGAGGATGTTTCACTCTGCACTAAATAATGTGATGTAGATACTGATAAAGAAATCAAACACATGATAGTTTTTCATAAAAATATAAAATTGTGCAACAAAACAAAGATAGGAGTGTAGTGAAGACACTTCACTCTGTGACATATTGAGATACACAAAGACTGATTATGTAGTAAGACAGCACAAAGATAGGAGTGTAAGGTAAGAGAGTCACTTGGTTCATTTCTTAAAGAACTTTTTGTTGAGGAGGAAGATGAGCAGGTTGACGTTGATCTTCGCCTTGTCGAACATCTTCATCACCGCCACACCCTCGTACTGCAGCTGCAGCAGGTCCTGTAACACACACATTAAACACACACACACATTTGTTGTTAAGAAGTTTCTTTCTTTCTTTAAAATAGGGACAGTGCACATTAATGAACATAAAAATGTGAATATCCCAGATTATAGCCACAGGCTCATTTCCATCTGTAGTCCCGTGGCAGGTTGGTGGTAAACAGGAAAACTAAGTTACATAAAACCATGATGACAAGCAACAACAAAACAAGCAACATCAAAACAACAAAACAAAATATACTCTACATTAGTAGACAGAGACGCATAGAGCAGTTCAATTATATTTAGTGTTCAAACACAGATCATGTATCGCCCCATGTATGGAGGCTGTAGTCCTCCAAGCGGGCGACCCAGGTTCAAATCCCAACCGTGGCCCCTTTCCCGCATGTCACTCCCCACTCTCTCTCTCTGATTTCAGACTCTATCCACCTGTCTCTACAATAAAGGCACGAAAAGCCCAAAAGTATTTGGCCTGGTTGGGCCCAGCATTTGGCTTGGTTGGGCCCAGCATTTGGCTTGGTTGGGCCCAGCATTTGGCTTGGTTGGGCCCAGCATTTGGCCTGGTTTTTACCTGGTATTTGAGCAGGAACTCTTCCATCTCAACGCCGAGGAATCGTGCTTTTACTTTGAAACTTCCTGTTTCTGGTCCAGGAGTGATGTCGAAGACGACGTTCTTAAACCTGGAACGGATCAGATCAGTTAGAACTTACTGTGTGTGTGTGTGTGTGTGTGTGTGTGTGTGTGTGTGTGTGTGTGTGTGTGTGTTCTTACTGTGTGTGTGGCAGGTCACTGATCTCCAGCAGCACTCCCTTCTCCTGCAGCCGGGCGGCGCTGTAGCTCAGAGCAGGAAGCTTCTTCTTCACTTTGCTCTCTGCTGCCTTCTTATTGGTCAGTTTACTGAAACACACAACCAATCAGAGGGTGTTTTATACTGCCACATGAGACTTACAATCAGCCAATGAGAGTTTAGGATGTCAGATGTGTGCGTGTGTACCTGCTGGTGGTTAGGTTGTCCAGACAGGAAGTGATGTAATGTCTGTAGTAGTCCACCTGTTCACTGTGGAAGCTGCTCTTCACCTGCAGACTGCTGAGAGTCTGATTCAGCTTCTGAAGCTCCGCCCCTCGTCGCTGACGGTGAAGACGTTGCTGACGGATGTCCTGAGGGGGTGGGGCAAATAGAAAACAGGAAGTGCTTTGTGATCTCAGGCCTTCCGAAAAAAGCCAGCTGTGAAAAATGTTACCAAAAGAACTTTAAATAATGTCTGCTTCCTGCTGAGCCGAGCTCTGATTGGTCGTTCTACTTAACCATCCTCAGTGATCACATGGTCAGTCATAGGTCAGGTGAGCTCACCTTGGCGATCATCTGCAGGATCTGGTTCTCGCTGTGGGGCGGAGTCAGGATGCCACGCCCCTCCAGGCAACGAAGACTCCTCGAGATCTTCCTCTTCTTCTCCTCTAAACTCAGGTTGCCGTTGGCGATTAGTGATTGGTTCCTTTTCATCTTGTCAGGCGTGCGAGCGTCCTGCTGAGCACGCCGCTGCACCAGCCAATCATGACAGACTCTCTGTGGAGGAGATGTTTAACCTGAAGTTTACCTGAAGTTTACCTGCTGAGCTTTACCTATGTGTGTGTGTGTGCGTACCTGGTCATGTGATGCAGACGCTCTCAGGATGTGACTCAGAGACTCACCTGGCTGAGTCCTGACCACATCAATGATCAGCTGCTTTGTGCTGAAAAACAACAATTGAGTGTAAGCTGATTGACTGAGCATGCTCAGCTGTACCTGAGCAGGTGAAGCTAACATGCTAACATGCTGATGTACCTGAGCAGCAGTGCTCTGGCGTCTTGTTGGTCGTCAGACTCGTTGAAGATGTCGAACTTGTTGGTGAGTGTCAGAGAAACGTCCGTCTTACTCTCTGGATCACCTGAAGACTCACCTGAGAGCACAAACATAATCAGACATGTTGCCATGCCAACAGGTATCAATAACACCTGGCAGAACATTCTGAAACATGTATATAGTATTATTAGTAATAGTTGCAGTACCAATGAGCTCCTGCAGGGTGGGCACTGCTCCGAGGTCGTTCAGCAGCAGTCTGAGGGGGTCAGACGGGTCGGGACACAAAACATCCTGTTGCTCCAACAACAACTGACCAATCAGAGAGAGAGCAGACATTATAAACCAATCAGAGAGAGAACAGACATTATAAACCAATCAGAGAGAGAACAGACATTATAAACCAATCAGAGAGAGAGCAGACATTATAAACCAATCAGAGAGAGAGCAGACATTATAAACCAATCAAAGAGAGAGCAGACATTATAAACCATCTGACAGGTACGCTCATTTTTTCTCAGACTTCTGTGAAATCTGAGCACTCACACAGTTTGTGTCATAGACTGTGTGTGTGTGTGTGTGTGTGTGTGTGTGTGTGTGTGTGTGTGAGTTACCCTGTGTGTGTTGATCAGCTCGCTGACAGAGATGTAGACGACAGGTTTGTGGACAATAAGCATCTCTGAGTATTCATCCATATTGAATCTGTCCTCCGGCTCAGGGACGTCACACACAGACAGCAGGAACTTCCTGTTTACACAAGCAACACAGGGCTGTCAGGAAACTGGTTTGGTGTTGGCTGATCCAGTCTTGTTCAGTGTGGTTCATATTCAGGATTGAAGGAGTGTGGAGAGTCTCTGTGGTTTAAACTGCCGACTCATTGTAACGTGTTGATGCCGACTCATTGTAACGTGTGTTGATGCTGACTCATTGTAACGTGTGTTGATGCCGACTCATTGTAACGTGTGTTGATGCCGACTCATTGTAACGTGTTGATGCTGAGTCATTGTAACGTGTGTTGATGCCGACTCATTGTAACGTGTTGATGCCGACTCATTGTAACGTGTGTTGATGCTGACTCATTGTAACGTGTTGATGCCGACTCATTGTAACGTGTGTTGATGCCGACTCATTGTAACGTGTTGATGCTGAGTCATTGTAACGTGTGTTGATGCCGACTCATTGTAACGTGTTGATGCCGACTCATTGTAACGTGTTGATGCTGACTCATTGTAACGTGTGTTGATGCTGACTCATTGTAACGTGTTGATGCCGACTCATTGTAACGTGTTGATGCCGACTCATTGTAACGTGTGTTGATGCTGACTCATTGTAACGTGTGTTGATGCCGACTCATTGTAACGTGTGTTGATGCCGACTCATTGTAACGTGTTGATGCTGAGTCATTGTAACGTGTGTTGATGCCGACTCATTGTAACGTGTTGATGCCGACTCATTGTAACGTGTGTTGATGCTGACTCATTGTAACGTGTTGATGCCGACTCATTGTAACGTGTGTTGATGCCGACTCATTGTAACGTGTTGATGCTGAGTCATTGTAACGTGTGTTGATGCCGACTCATTGTAACGTGTGTTGATGCCGACTCATTGTAACGTGTTGATGCTGACTCATTGTAACGTGTGTTGATGCTGACTCATTGTAACGTGTTGATGCCGACTCATTGTAACGTGTGTTGATGCTGACTCATTGTAACGTGTGTTGATGCCGACTCATTGTAACGTGTTGATGCTGAGTCATTGTAACGTGTGTTGATGCCGACTCATTGTAACGTGTTGATGCCGACTCATTGTAACGTGTGTTGATGCTGACTCATTGTAACGTGTTGATGCCGACTCATTGTAACGTGTTGATGCTGAGTCATTGTAACGTGTTCATGCCGACTCATTGTAACATGTTCATGCTGACTCATCGTCCATAGACCTTTACTGAGAGCACAGATCTCCATTAGGGAGTGGTTGAAGCCATTTTTTATTTATTTGTTGAAGCTAAAGGACTGAGAGGAGGTTTCATGACTTAAATGTGTTTAAATCTTTAACTGTTGAAAATTAAAACATTAGTTAGCCTTTGTAGGCGTTGGTATCTGACCTGAACCTGTGGTGGGTCTGGGTTATATACTGGTTCAGGACTCGGACATGGTATCCCTCTCCATGGAAGTGTTTCTTGGCTGCGGCATGCTGTAGCATGCGGGCGATAGAGCCCAGGATGTGACGCTGCTCTGGCTGCAGGGTGGAGCCTGCACACCGGTCCACCACGTCAAAACCATCAGGAGCCACGATAGCCGGGTTCATGAAGCGATAGTAGACCAGGTTACCTACAATCTGGGGGGGGGGGGGGGCAGCAACAACAAACTGTTCTATCAAACACTGTTCTCTGTAATGATCACAAACAAACATGTCACTCTGCAGCTGAGTGGTTCTGTCTAATTCATGGGGCTCACCTTGTACAGGTCATCCTCACTGGCATCTGGAAACTTTGTCCTCAGAGCGTCTCGGAGAACCTTTGCTGTGTAACGCAGACCATACCTGCAACAACCACATATACACAAATACACACAATCAAATACACACAGCGGGTAGTTAGTGGAGGTGAATGGGGGAGACGTACGGTAGTTAGTGGAGGTGAATGGGGGAGACGTATGGTAGTTAGTGGAGGTGAATGGGGGAGATGTACGGTAGTTAGTGGAGGTGAATGGGGAGATGTATGGTAGTTAGTGGAGGTGAATGGGGGAGATGTACGGTAGTTAGTGGAGGTGAATGGGGAGATGTATGGTAGTTAGTGGAGGTGAATGGGGAGATGTATGGTAGTTAGTGGAGGTGAATGGGGAGATGTATGGTAGTTAGTGGAGGTGAATGGGGAGATGTATGGTAGTTAGTGGAGGTGAATGGGGGAGACGTATGGTAGTTAGTGGAGGTGAATGGGGAGATGTATGGTAGTTAGTGGAGGTGAATGGGGAGATGTATGGTAGTTAGTGGAGGTGAATGGGGGAGACGTATGGTAGTTAGTGGAGGTGAATGGGGAGATGTATGGTAGTTAGTGGAGGTGAATGGGGGAGATGTATGGTAGTTAGTGGAGGTGAATGGGGGAGACGTATGGTAGTTAGTGGAGGTGAATGGGGAGATGTATGGTAGTTAGTGGAGGTGAATGGGGGAGACGTATGGTAGTTAGTGGAGGTGAATGGGGGAGATGTATGGTAGTTAGTGGAGGTGAATGGGGAGATGTATGGTAGTTAGTGGAGGTGAATGGGGAGATGTACGGTAGTTTGTGGAGGTGAATGGGGAGATGTACGGTAGTTAGTGGAGGTGAATGGGGGAGATGTACGGTAGTTAGTGGAGGTGAATGGGGAGATGTACGGTAGTTAGTGGAGGTGAATGGGGAGATGTACGGTAGTTTGTGGAGGTGAATGGGGAGATGTACGGTAGTTAGTGGAGGTGAATGGGGGAGATGTACGGTAGTTAGTGGAGGTGAATGGGGGAGATGTACGGTAGTTAGTGGAGGTGAATGGGGAGATGTATGGTAGTTTGTGGAGGTGAATGGGGAGATGTACGGTAGTTTGTGGAGGTGAATGGGGAGATGTACGGTAGTTAGTGGAGGTGAATGGGGGAGATGTACGGTAGTTAGTGGAGGTGAATGGGGGAGATGTACGGTAGTTAGTGGAGGTGAATGGGGAGATGTATGGTAGTTAGTGGAGGTGAATGGGGAGATGTACGGTAGTTAGTGGAGGTGAATGGGGGAGATGTACGGTAGTTAGTGGAGGTGAATGGGGAGATGTACGGTAGTTAGTGGAGGTGAATGGGGGAGATGTACGGTAGTTAGTGGAGGTGAATGGGGGAGATGTATGGTAGTTAGTGGAGGTGAATGGGGAGATGTACGGTAGTTAGTGGAGGTGAATGGGGGAGATGTACGGTAGTTAGTGGAGGTGAATGGGGGAGACGTACGGTAGTTTGTGGAGATTGGATGTGATGGCTTTTAGCACTCTGTCCGTCAGGTTCTTCAGGTTGATGATGGCGATGTCGATGCGTCTCTGGACTTCAGGGTGACTCAGAGCGTCCTCAGGTGAGATGTCGTATGGGAGAGAGCTGCAGGGACAAACAGGTGAGTCAGGTACGGTAAGCAGAAAGGGTCAAATTGAGCTGCTGATCTGTTAATAAGGAGCTTGAAATACTTCAAACTGATATACTGGATGTTCAGCAACATGCTCTTTGGTATCATAATGTCTACACGCTCTATATCCCTCCAGGTAAACCAACATGTGTTTCTACCTCTTGGTTCCGGTCTGGGTCTCGGTCTGGTTGATCCAGGTCTTGTAGACGTCCACGGGGTCGGTCCGGATGCTGACACTACGGTCAGTCAGTACGTCCTGCAGAGCTGGACCGAGCACGTCCCGCAAATTGTTCTGACCGCGAGCGTGGCGGTAAAAGTTCACCAGCATCTTGATGACGGTGGGGTTACCTGTGACCACGTCTTGAGGCTGCTCCACCTTCAACCTGAAATCATCAAACAGAGACAGGTGTTACTCATGACATCATAGCCACATGGGTCCCTGGTTTTTGTGTGTGTGCCTTACCTGATCTCGTAGCGTAAAGCCTCTGTGAACAGGTGTAAGAGCAGGTAGGCCTCCCTGCGGTCAGAGCCGTAGTTAAAAAGACTGAACACCAACATTTCCATGAAGGAGGTGGACCGACTCTGAGGCATCAGGAAGATCAGCTGAGCCAGGTACAGAGGCTGCGTCTACACACACACACACACACACACAGTAACGTGTTGACACACACATCATGTCTGTGTTAGTCTCACCTGCAGCAGGTAGATCATGTCTGTGTGTGTCAGTCTCACTTGCAGCAGGTAAATCATGTCTGTGTGTGTTAGTCTCACCTGCAGCAGGTAGATCATGTCTGTGTGTGTTAGTCTCACCTGCAGCAGGTAGATCATGTCTGTGTGTGTTAGTCTCACCTGCAGCAGGTAGATCATGTCTGTGTATGTTAGTCTCACCTGCAGCAGGTAGATCATGACTGTGTGTGTGAGTCTCACTTGCAGCAGGTAGATCATGTCTGTGTGTGTTAGTCTCACCTGCAGCAGGTAGATCATGTCTGTGTGTGTTAGTCTCACCTGCAGCAGGTAGATCATGTCTGTGTGTGTTAGTCTCACCTGCAGCAGGTAGATCATGTCTGTGTGTGTTAGTCTCACCTGCAGCAGGTAGATCATGTCTGTGTGTGTTAGTCTCACCTGCAGCAGGTAGATCATGTCTGTGTGTGTTAGTCTCACCTGCAGCAGGTAGATCATGTCTGTGTGTGTTAGTCTCACCTGCAGCAGGTAGATCATGTCTGTGTGTGTTAGTCTCACCTGCAGCAGGTAGATCATGACTGTGTGTGTGAGTCTCACCTGCAGCAGGTAGATCATGTCTGTGTGTGTTAGTCTCACCTGCAGCAGGTAGATCATGTCTGTGTATGATAGTCTCACCTGCAGCAGGTAGATCATGACTGTGTGTGTGAGTCTCACCTGCAGCAGGTAGATCATGTCTGTGTGTGTTAGTCTCACCTGCAGCAGGTAGATCATGACTGTGTGTGTTAGTCTCACCTGCAGCAGGTAGATCATGTCTGTGTGTGTTAGTCTCACCTGCAGCAGGTAGATCATGTCTGTGTATGTTAGTCTCACCTGCAGCAGGTAGATCATGACTGTGTGTGTGAGTCTCACTTGCAGCAGGTAGATCATGTCTGTGTGTGTTAGTCTCACCTGCAGCAGGTAGATCATGTCTGTGTGTGTTAGTCTCACCTGCAGCAGGTAGATCATGTCTGTGTGTGTTAGTCTCACCTGCAGCAGGTAGATCATGTCTGTGTATGTTAGTCTCACCTGCAGCAGGTAGATCATGACTGTGTGTGTGAGTCTCACCTGCAGCAGGTAGATCATGTCTGTGTGTGTTAGTCTCACCTGCAGCAGGTAGATCATGTCTGTGTATGATAGTCTCACCTGCAGCAGGTAGATCATGACTGTGTGTGTGAGTCTCACCTGCAGCAGGTAGATCATGTCTGTGTGTGTTAGTCTCACCTGCAGCAGGTAGATCATGACTGTGTGTGTTAGTCTCACCTGCAGCAGGTAGATCATGTCTGTGTGTGTTAGTCTCACCTGCAGCAGGTAGATCATGTCTGTGTGTGTTAGTCTCACCTGCAGCAGGTAGATCATGTCTGTGTGAGTTAGTCTCACTTGCAGCAGGTAGATCATGTCTGTGTGTGTTAGTCTCACCTGCAGCAGGTAGATCATGTCTGTGTGTGTTAGTCTCACCTGCAGCAGGTAGATCATGTCTGTGTGTGTTAGTCTCACCTGCAGCAGGTAGATCATGACTGTGTGTGTTAGTCTCACCTGCAGCAGGTAGATCATGTCTGTGTGTGTTAGTCTCACCTGCAGCAGGTAGATCATGTCTGTGTGTGTTAGTCTCACCTGCAGCAGGTAGATCATGACTGTGTGTGTGAGTCTCACCTGCAGCAGGTAGATCATGTCTGTGTGTGTTAGTCTCACCTGCAGCAGGTAGATCATGTCTGTGTGTGTTAGTCTCACCTGCAGCAGGTAGATCATGTCTGTGTGTGTTAGTCTCACTTGCAGCAGGTAGATCATGACTGTGTGTGTTAGTCTCACCTGCAGCAGGTAGATCATGACTGTGTGTGTTAGTCTCACCTGCAGCAGGTAGATCATGTCTGTGTGTGTTAGTCTCACCTGCAGCCGGTAGATCATGACTGTGTGTGTGAGTCTCACCTGCAGCAAGTAAAACAGGTGTTGGTAGGCCTCCAGCCTGTCTCTCCTCTCTCGGCTCAGAGCCTTCAGTCCTTTACTTCTCCCCACGTCCATCATGTCCGACAGCTGCTCCTTGTTCTTCTTTGTTAGTTTCTTACAGTGCGACACCACTTCCTGTTTGGACAGAGGCTTGTTAAAGCTAACGAGACAAGCCTACAATTACCATAAATAAGTCAGTTTGGTGTGTTTACCTGTGGTGTGTGTTGACCTGTGGTGTGTTGACCTGTGGTGTGTGTTGACCTGTGGTGTGTTGACCTGTGGTGTGTTGACCTGTGGGGTGTGTTGACCTGTGGTGTGTTGACCTGTGGTGTGTTTACCTGTGGTGTGTTGACCTGTGGTGTGTTTACCTGTGGTGTGTTTACCTGTGGTGTGTTGACCTGTGGTGTGTGTTGACCTGTGGTGTGTTACCTGTGGTGTGTTTACCTGTGGTGTGTTGACCTGTGGTGTGTTTACCTGTGGTGTGTTACCTGTGGTGTGTGTTGACCTGTGGTGTGTGTTGACCTGTGGTGTGTTTACCTGTGGTGTGTGTTTACCTGTGGTGTGTGTTGACCTGTGGTGTGTTGACCTGTGGTGTGTTGACCTGTGGTGTGTGTTGACCTGTGGTGTGTTTACCTGTGGTGTGTGTTTACCTGTGGTGTGTGTTTACCTGTGGTGTGTTTACCTGTGGTGTGTGTTTACCTGTGGTGTGTTACCTGTGGTGTGTTTACCTGTGGTGTGTTACCTGTGGTGTGTTTACCTGTGGTGTGTTTACCTGTGGTGTGTGTTTACCTGTGGTGTGTGTTTACCTGTGGTGTGTATTTACCTGTGGTGTGTTACCTGTGGTGTGTTTACCTGTGGTGTGTTACCTGTGGTGTGTTACCTGTGGTGTGTTTACCTGTGGTGTGTTTACCTGTGGTGTGTATACCTGTGGTGTGTATACCTGTGGTGTGTATACCTGTGGTGTGTTTACCTGTGGTGTGTATACCTGTGGTGTGTATACCTGTGGTGTGTTACCTGTGGTGTGTTGACCTGTGGTGTGTTGACCTGTGGTGTGTTACATGTGGTGTGTTACCTGTGGTGTGTTGACCTGTGGTGTGTTACATGTGGTGTGTTACCTGTGGTGTGTTTACCTGTGGTGTGTTACCTGTGGTGTGTTACCTGTGGTGTGATACCTGTGGTGTGTTACCTGTGGTGTGTTTACCTGTGGTGTGTTTACCTGTGGTGTGGTTACCTGTGGTGTGTTACCTGTGGTGTGTTACCTGTGGTGTGTTACCTGTGGTGTGATACCTGTGGTGTGTTTTGACCTGTGGTGTGTTGACCTGTGGTGTGTTGACCTGTGGTGTGTTGACCTGTGGTGTGTTTACCTGTGGTGTGTTACCTGTGGTGTGTTGACCTGTGGTGTGTGTTGACCTGTGGTGTGTTTACCTGTGGTGTGGTTACCTGTGGTATGTTACCTGTGGTGTGTTACCTGTGGTGTGATACCTGTGGTGTGTTACCTGTGGTGTGTTTACCTGTGGTGTGTTGACCTGTGGTGTGTTGACCTGTGGTGTGTTGACCTGTGGTGTGTTTACCTGTGGTGTGTTACCTGTGGTGTGTTTACCTGTGGTGTGTATACCTGTGGTGTGTTGACCTGTGGTGTGTTGACCTGTGGTGTGTTTACCTGTGGTGTGTTACCTGTGGTGTGTTGACCTGTGGTGTGTTGACCTGTGGTGTGTTGACCTGTGGTGTGTTGACCTGTGGTGTGTTTACCTGTGGTGTGTTGACCTGTGGTGTGTTGACCTGTGGTGTGTTGACCTGTGGTGTGTTGACCTGTGGTGTGTTGACCTGTGGTGTGTTATCTGAAGCGTATTACCTGTAGCGTGGCACGGTTGCGAACCAGCAGGCCGATCTTCAGGTCCATCAGGTTCAGGTCCGCCTCCAGCTGGCGGTTGAAGCGGATGCTTCTCACCACCTCCTCTCTCAGACGCAGCAGCTCCGCCTCCTCTCTGATGTCACTGTCGCCCAGGTCAAGCAGGTGAACAAACTTCCTGACCACAGACAGAGGGGGTGTGTCCGAGTGCACTAAGAAAAAGCAGGGGGAGGAGCTTTATAATGAGTCATGTGATGATGTCAGCTAGTGTGGGTCTATTAGACCAATCAGACGCAGCGTCTCATTAACCTTCCCTCATCAGTGAACTCACCCAGCATCCTGTACTGGTCTCGGGCTCGGTTAGCCCTGAAGAAGGCCTGGATCTTTATGATAGCACCCACCTGTGGACACATGGAGTAACTTCACCCTGAGTCAAGCACACTGAGGATTCTGGTCTCTGATTGGCTGGCAGCTGGCTTTTAGATTCAAACTGTACTTCAACATTTAGAAAAATCCTCTTACTGTTTTTATCTCAGTGTCTGATGTTCACAATGATACAGATATCTGTTAAACTACGCTACGTAGCGTAGATGTTACGACTGTGAGCATCGCGGCGCACGCTGAGACATTGTGGCTTTTTTTAGTCATGTTAGTCAGATGCAGACATGAAACTCTAGATTTCTTCATAATGAAGGATGTCAGCGTTGTGTATCCGCGTGCCTCGTGCATCAACTGTACCGTGCCGAACGCACCTCTCTGAAGCGTGCCAGCTGGATCACTCTGGTCAAACAAACTGGATTTTAGAGGTGACGCGTGGTTAGACACGGTACGGATTGGCAGTGTGACCGCGCCCTTAGGGCCTGTTGCATTGACCTCTGCTGCTGGTATGCTGTGTGCGCTCCTCCGCATTGCACTTATCAAAGTTTTATCAGGCCTCTTTAAAATAAAATAAAGTTTTATGTCCTCATGCCTCTTCAAAATAAAATAAAGTTTTATGTCCTCATGCCCTTCAAAATAAAATAATCGGAATGAGGATTACATTAATAAATGACCTGAAATGTTGTAATGTTCTGTTCAAAGAAACACAAATTGTCTTCAGCTCGCAGGACGACTCACGTGACGCCTGAAGAAGTTCAGCCGAGCTCGATATTTCCTCCTGGCCGACCACATCCTCACACACGCCTGAATCTGTTCAAACACACGGAGTATGAAATATGCTGGATAAATAAACTTTGTATTCAGAGAGTTTAGAGGAGACCACATGACGACATGTTTACGTTCATCAGGAGACTGTAAGGACCGTTACCTTGACAACAGCTCTCCAGTTCATGTAGAGAAACTGCAGACGCCTTCTGTACACCCGCTGCTGGACAACCCTCCTCCAGTGAGACTGAACACAGAGACACACAGGTGAGTATACTATACACACCTTTCACTGTTACACAGGTGAGGGACACAGGTGAGGGGACACAGGTGAGGGGACACAGGAAGGGGACACAGGAAGGGGACACAGGCGAGGAACACATGAGAGGAACACAGGAGAGGGGCACAGGAGAGGGGCACAGGAGAGGGACACATGAGAGGGACACAGGTGAGGGACACAGGGACACAGGAGAGGGACACATGAGAGGAACACATGAGAGGAACACAGGTGAGGGACACAGGTGAGGGACACAGGAGAGGAACACAGGTGAGGGACACAGGAGAGGGACACAGGAGAGGGACACAGGTGAGGGACACATGAGAGGGACACAGGTGAGGGACACAAGAGAGGAACACAGGAGAGGAACACAGGTGAGGGACACAGGAGAGGGACACAGGGGCACAGGAGAGGGACACAGGTCAGGGACACAGGAGAGGGACACAGGAAGGGGACACAGGAGAGGGACACAGGTGAGGGACACATGAGAGGGACACAGGTGAGGGACACAGGAGAGGAACACAGGTGAGGGACACAGGAGAGGGACACAGGGGCACAGGAGAGGGACACAGGTCAGGGACACAGGAGAGGGACACAGGAAGGGGACACAGGTGAGGGACACAGGAGAGGGACACAGGTCAGGGACACAGGAGAGGGACACAGGGGCACAGGAGAGGGACGCAGGTGAGGGACACAGGAGAGGGACACATGACAGGGACACAGGTGAGGGACACAGGGACACAGGAGAGGGACACAGGGACACAGGTGAGGGACACAGGAGAGGAACACAGGAGAGGGACGCAGGTGAGGGACACAGGAGAGGAACACAGGAGAGGGACGCAGGTGAGGGACACAGGAGAGGGACACAGGGGCACAGGAGAGGGACACAGGAGAGGGACACAAAAATAACACACGCTTTACCTTTAGTCTTTCACTCAGTCTCAGTTTTTTACTTATCAAAGTAAAAACAAATTGTTGTAGTGATTTCACCAATCGGTCATGTTCTCACCTGGATGGTGATGACAGCAGGTGTCTGACAGATCAGGTAACGCCGTCGAGCCTCCAGCTTCTTTCTGACCACGAAACCCCGACTGACTGCCTGTAGGCGAATGATGAGGGCTTCACTGCTCCGCCAGAGCGCGCTGCGACTGTACGAGCCCGAAACACTGCTCACCACTTCCTGTAGGGAGACATGACATCACACATGACCTCACACATGACCTCACACATGTCCTCACACATGACCTCACACATGATATCCTCAGGTGAGTCTGACCTGTATCTGGTCCTGGTCCAGGAACACATTGTTGTGGATGAAGCCGGGGGGTCTGTCCCAGGTTCCCTTCAGGTGAGTCAGGTGGAAGTAATAGAAGGACCCATCCTCCAGCCGGAATCGAACCCATGGGCTTCTGTTGTCTCCTTAAAAGACACAAGTGGTTACTTCCTATCTCAGCTGCAGGGGGACTGTAACTCAGAGGAGGGGACTACCTAACAGGTGACCCCCTACCTGTGTTTAACAAAATATTTAAACATCTGATGATGGTGATGATGTCACAAAGTCTGTAAGTGTTTATCAGGTAGACAGAGTGATCCGACACTGTGTCCACACACAGGGAAACCCAAACAGTAAGTTTCAGGGTCAACACTGAAGTACCACAATCTCCAACTTTACAGCTGCAGTTCCTCTAGTGTCCACTAGAGTCGGTCTCCTGCAGTGAGTCAGTCCCCATAGAGCTCTATGTTAAAATGTCTAACTTTACAGCTGCAGTTCCTCCAGTGTCCACTAGAGTCTGTCTCCTGCAGTGAGTCAGTCCTCATAGAGCTCTATGTTAAAATGTCTAACTTTACAGCTGCAGTTCCTCCAGTGTCCACTAGAGTCTGTCTCCTGCAGTGAGTCAGTCCTCATAGAGCTCTATGTTAAAATGTCTAACTTTACAGCTGCAGTTCCTCCAGTGTCCACTAGAGTCTGTCTCCTGCAGTGAGTCAGTCCCCATAGAGCTCTATGTTAAAATGTCTAACTTTACAGCTGCAGTTCCTCCAGTGTCCACTAGAGTCTGTCTCCTGCAGCTGCAGTCTCAACTGTGTGTTATCCAGGTGTTTATTGAGCCTGTGAGCAGCTGTGTGTGACGGTGTGACCTGTGTGTGACCTGTGTGTGACCTGTGTGTGACCTGTGTGTGACCTGTGTGTGACGGTGTGACCTGTTTGTAACCTGTGTGTAACCTGTGTGTGACGGTGTTACCTGTTTGTAACCTGTGTGTAACCTGTGTGTGACGGTGTGACCTGTGTGTGACCTGTGTGTGACCTGTGTGTGACCTGTGTGTGACCTGTTTGTAACCTGTGTGTAACCTGTGTGTGACGGTGTTACCTGTTTGTAACCTGTGTGTAACCTGTGTGTGACGGTGTTACCTGTGTGTAACCTGTGTGTGATCACACTGAGCAGCTCCCTCTGATACTCTGCAGCACAGCTGTGAATGACTCCCTGTAGGTTGACTTCAGGTAAACTGAGGACACGAAGAGTCTGCTTCACTCTGTTCTCCTTCACTGCCTGATTCACTGCAGCTACAGACAGACACACTGAACACACACACACACACACACAGTAATGTAAGGCTTAGGGTCAGAGGTCACAGCAGATGATCAGGTGTGTATTGATTAAAATGACGACCAGCCGTGGATCGTCCAAAGCTCTGATAACTGAAAGAAGTAGGGAGTAGAGAGGACAGAGGAGGGAGGACAGAGAAGAGAGGACAGAGGAGGGAGGAGAGAGGACAGAGGAGGGAGGACAGAGAAGAGAGGACAGAGGAGGGAGGAGAGAGGACAGAGGAGGGAGGACAGAGAAGAGAGGACAGAGGAGGGAGGAGAGAGGACAGAGGAGGGAGGACAGAGGAGGGAGGAGAGAGGACAGAGGAGGGAGGAGAGAGGACAGAGGAGGGAGGACAGAGAAGAGAGGACAGAGGAGGGAGGAGAGAGGACAGAGGAGGGAGGACAGAGGAGGGAGGAGAGAGGAGGGAGGAGAGAGGACAGAGGAGGGAGGAGAAAGAAGAGAGGACAGAGGAGGGAGTAGAGAGGACAGAGGAGGGAGGAGAAAGAAGAGAGGACAGAGGAGGGAGCAGAGAGGACAGAGGAGGGAGGAGAGAGAAGAGAGGACAGAGGAGGGAGGAGAAAGAAGAGAGGACAGAGGAGGGAGCAGAGAGGACAGAGGAGGGAGGAGAGAAGACAGAGGAGGGAGGAGAGAGAAGAGAGGACAGAGGAGGGAGCAGAGAGGACAGAGGAGGGAGGACAGAGGAGGGAGGAGGGAGCAGAGAGGACAGAGGAGGGAGGACAGAGGAGGGAGGAGAAAGAAGAGAGGACAGAGGAGGGAGCAGAGAGGACAGAGGAGGGAGGAGAAAGAAGAGAGGACAGAGGAGGGAGCAGAGAGGACAGAGGAGGGAGGAGAAAGGATAGAGGACAGAGGAGGGAGGAGAGAGGATAGAGGACACCAGAGATCGTTTCCTTAGATCTCTGGTGGGAGGGACTAAGACGCAAGTGGAGGACACTTGGATGCAATTAAGGGAACTGAGACATACCCCAGGTGTGTGTGTGTGTGTGTGTGTGTGTGTGTCACACTCACACTTCAGAGCTCTCTGGCTCTGTTGATTGGCTCTCGTCACAGCCTCCTGGATATCAGCCAACCACAGCTCAGCCTCTGGGTCTCTGCTGTCCTGATTGGACAGAAGGAGGACACCTGACATTACATTCATTTTATCTAATGACAAAGATAGAAGGTTCAGTCTCTGATCTAACAGCTGATCCACCCTGAGGCCTGAACAGGAAGTGAGGTCAACACACTCATGTGACCTTTAGTTACCCGTCCTCACTGACCCTGACATGGAACCCTCATTAGTCCGGCACAGAGTGGAAACTTTAAGATGTACGTTCCTTCATTCATTCAACAGTTACAGGTGTAAGAGATTTCAGGTTGCTATGGAGATAATCAAAGTTAATATGATGATCTCACAGAACCTTCAGGCTCTGACGAAGCATAAAGAACACCTTTAATTTAACAGATCTGATTGGTCAGTGAACGGAGTTTCATACAGTTAGATCTCTATCTCTTCAGTTACCTGTGCTCTGTGTTTACCTGTGCTCTCTGTGTTTACCTGTGTGCTCTGTGTTTACCTGTGTGCTCTGTGTTTACCTGTGTGCTCTGTGTTTACCTGTGTGCTCTGTGTTTACCTGTGCTCTGTGTTTCTGGGCTGTAGACAGCAGGGTCAGGTATCTGCAGGTGTTTCCAGGTAGTACTTCCTCCAGTCCAGCAGAGGGCAGCATAAGAGCGGAGATCAGCCGCTCAGCATCTCCTCTCAGCACGGCCTCATTTACCTGAGACACCACCTGCAGCTCTGAGGTCAGAGGTCACACAGAGAGGTCAGAGGTCACACAGAGAGGTCAGAGGTCACACAGAGAGGTCAGAGGTCACAGAGAGAGGTCAGACGTCACACAGAGGTCACACAGAGAGGTCAGAGGTCACACAGAGGTCAGATGTCAAAGAGAGGTCAGAGGTCACACAGAGAGGTCAGACATCACACAGAGAGGTCAGAGGTCACACAGAGAGGTCAGACGTCACACAGAGAGGTCAGAGGTCACACAGAGAGGTCACAGGTCACACAGAGCGGTCAGAGGTCACACAGAGCGGTCAGAGGTCACACAGAGCGGTCAGAGTGTGTGTATGTGTGTGTTCGTACGAAGGTAGTCATCCTGAACTGAGGTGTTGACTCGGTTGATTTCTTCCTGCAGCTGGTTCCAGGTGAGCAGTTGTTTTCCGGCCTGCTGCTTCACAAAGAGCAGAGCATCCAAGTACCTGAGAGGTAGACCCACAGATACAACATCAGGTACAAGCATAGGTACACGGACAGGTAGACACACAGGTACACGGACAGGTAGACACACAGGTACACGGACAGGTAGACACACAGGTAGACTGACAGGTAGACACACAGGTAGACTGACAGGTAGACACACAGGTACACTGACAGGTAGACACACAGGTAGACTGACGGGTAGACACACAGGTACACGGACAGGTAGACACACAGGTAGACTGACGGGTAGACACACAGGTAGACTGACGGGTAGACACACAGGTACACGGACAGGTAGACACACAGGTACACGGACAGGTAGACACACAGGTAGACTGACGGGTAGACACACAGGTACACTGACGGGTAGACACACAGGTAGACTGACAGGTAGACACACAGGTAGACTGACGGGTAGACACACAGGTAGACTGACGGGTAGACACACAGGTACACACACAGGTACACTGACGGGTAGACACACAGGTACACTGACAGGTAGACACACAGGTACACACACAGGTAGACTGACGGGTAGACACACAGGTAGACTGACGGGTAGACACACAGGTACACTGACGGGTAGACACAGGTACACTGACGGGTAGACACACAGGTACACACACAGGTACACTGA
Source organism: Labrus mixtus (assembly GCF_963584025.1). Taxonomy (NCBI): domain Eukaryota; kingdom Metazoa; phylum Chordata; class Actinopteri; order Labriformes; family Labridae; genus Labrus; species Labrus mixtus. The sequence goes on along the minus strand of NC_083622.1, from coordinate 314,772 downwards.
CGGGTAGACACACAGGTACACACACGGGTAGACACACAGGTACACTGACAGGTAGACACACAGGTACACTGACAGGTAGACACACGGGTAGACACACAGGTACACTGACAGGTAGACACACGGGTAGACACACAGGTACACGGACGGGTAGACACACAGGTACACTGACGGGTAGACACACAGGTACACTGACGGGTAGACACACAGGTACACTGACGGGTAGACACACAGGTACACGGACGGGTAGACACACAGGTACACTGACGGGTAGACACACAGGTACACTGACGGGTAGACACACAGGTACACGGACGGGTAGACACACAGGTACACGGACGGGTAGACACACAGGTACACTGACAGGTAGACACACAGGTACACTGACAGGTAGACACACAGGTACACGGACGGGTAGACACACAGGTACACGGACGGGTAGACACACAGGTACACTGACGGGTAGACACACAGGTACACTGACAGGTAGACACACAGGTACACTGACGGGTAGACACACGGGTACACTGACGGGTAGACACACGGGTACACTGACGGGTAGACACACAGGTACACGGACAGGTAGACACACAGGTACACGGACGGGTAGACACACAGGTACACTGACGGGTAGACACACAGGTACACTGACGGGTAGACACACAGGTACACTGACGGGTAGACACACAGGTACACTGACGGGTAGACACACAGGTACACGGACGGGTAGACACACAGGTACACTGACGGGTAGACACACAGGTAGACACACAGGTACACTGACAGGTAGACACACAGGTACACTGACAGGTAGACACACAGGTAGACACAGGTACACGGACAGGTAGACACACAGGTACACTGACGTGTAGACACACAGGTACACTGACGGGTAGACACACAGGTAGACACACAGGTACACCGACAGGTACAACATCAGGTACAAGCATAGGTACACGGACAGGTAGACACACAGGTACACTGACGGGTAGACACACAGGCACACTGACGGGTAGACACACAGGCACACTGACAGGTAGACACACAGGTAGACACACAGGTACACTGACAGGTAGACACACAGGTAGACACACAGGTACACTGACAGGTAGACACACAGGTACACTGACAGGTAGACACACAGGTAGACACAGGTACACGGACAGGTAGACACACAGGTACACTGACATGTAGACACACAGGTACACTGACGGGTAGACACACAGGTAGACACACAGGTACACCGACAGGTACAACATCAGGTACAAGCATAGGTACACGGACAGGTAGACACACAGGTACACTGACGGGTAGACACACAGGCACACTGACGGGTAGACACACAGGTACACTGACGGGTAGACACACAGGTACACTGACGGGTAGACACACAGGTACACTGACGGGTAGACACACAGGTACACTGACAGGTAGACACACAGGTAGACTGACGGGTAGACACACAGGTGGACTGACGGGTAGACACACAGGTACACACACAGGTACACTGACGGGTAGACACACAGGTACACTGACAGGTAGACACACAGGTACACACACAGGTAGACTGACGGGTAGACACATAGGTAGACTGACGGGTAGACACACAGGTAGACTGACGGGTAGACACACAGGTACACACACAGGTACACTGACGGGTAGACACACAGGTACACACACAGGTAGACACACGGGTAGACACACAGGTACACTGACAGGTAGACACACGGGTAGACACACAGGTACACTGACGGGTAGACACACAGGTACACTGACAGGTAGACACACGGGTAGACACACAGGTACACTGACAGGTAGACACACGGGTAGACACACAGGTAGACACACGGGTAGACACACAGGTACACTGACAGGTAGACACACGGGTAGACACACAGGTACACTGACAGGTAGACACACGGGTAGACACACAGGTACACTGACGGGTAGACACACAGGTACACTGACAGGTAGACACACAGGTACACTGACGGGTAGACACACGGGTACACTGACGGGTAGACACACGGGTACACTGACGGGTAGACACACGGGTACACTGACGGGTAGACACACAGGTACACTGACGGGTAGACACACAGGTACACTGACGGGTAGACACACAGGTACACTGACGGGTAGACACACAGGTACACTGACGGGTAGACACACAGGTACACGGACGGGTAGACACACAGGTACACGGACGGGTAGACACACAGGTACACGGACGGGTAGACACACAGGTAGACACACAGGTACACTGACAGGTAGACACACAGGTAGACACACAGGTACACTGACAGGTAGACACACAGGTACACTGACAGGTAGACACACAGGTAGACACAGGTACACGGACAGGTAGACACACAGGTACACTGACGTGTAGACACACAGGTACACTGACGGGTAGACACACAGGTAGACACACAGGTACACCGACAGGTACAACATCAGGTACAAGCATAGGTACACGGACAGGTAGACACACAGGTACACTGACGGGTAGACACACAGGCACACTGACGGGTAGACACACAGGCACACTGACGGGTAGACACACAGGCACACTGACGGGTAGACACACAGGCACACTGACGGGTAGACACACAGGCACACTGACGGGTAGACACACAGGTACACACACAGGTACACTGACGGGTAGACACACAGGCACACTGACGGGTAGACACACAGGCACACTGACGGGTAGACACACAGGTACACTGACGGGTAGACACACAGGTACACTGACAGGTACACTGACAGGTAGACACACAGGTACACTGATGGGTAGACACACAGGTACACACACAGGTAGATACAGGTACACGGACAGGTAGACACAGGTACACGGACAGCTACCTATCCAGCAGGGTGTGGTCGATATCAGACAGTCCTGCAGAAGGACTGACCAATGAGGAGCTGAACTGCTGCATATGTCCCGCCTCTACGGCCTGATTGATGAGAGCGACAGCTGACAGCATCTCCACGGCAACAAACAACTCCTCTTGCAGCAGCTCCCCCTGGTGGAGACAGACAGTAACAAATCGACAAGATTACAAATGACTTCACTGAGGACACGCCTTCATGTGTTTAACCACCAGGTGGCACTAATGAGACTCAGAGCAGAGCCGACACTGATCTTTTTCCTGACAGCTGTCTGTCAGGTGATCAGCAGGTGCACCTGTATACACTAACACTCTGTAAACCCTGAGTTCTGTCTGTCAGGTGATCAGCAGGTGCACCTGTATACACTAACACTCTGTAACCCTGAGTTCTGTCTGTCAGGTGATCAGCAGGTGCACCTGTATACACTAACACTCTATAAAACCCTGAGTTCTGTCTGTCAGGTGATCAGCAGGTGGTCCTGTATACACTAACACTCTGTGAACCCTGAGTTCTGTCTGTCAGGTGAGTGTGCAGGTGTTCATGTATATACTGAAACTCTGTAAACCCTGGGTTCTGTCTGTCAGGTGAGTGTGCAGGTGTACCTGTGGGCTGCGTCTCTGCAGCAGCTGCAGCTCTCGGTGATAAAGAGTTGCAGCAAACGGAAACACGTCAGGTAGCTGAAGGTCAGAGGTCATCAGACAGCTTACTGTGTGTCGGGGGTCATTGCCACGTAGAGATGTATTCACACACTGCTCGGCTGCATGCACTGAAACACACACACATTGTGAATGTGAATTAAACTTGTACTCTCTCTTATGCTCTGCAGGGGGAGACGGTTGTTTGCAACACCAGTACAAACTAGGACAGGAAAGAAACGTACTGTTTCTGGCTCTCGTGGCGTCCTGGTTGGCGATGGTCACTCCTTCCTGCAGCTCGTCAGGCTCCAGAGGATCCACAGAGCCCTGATCCTACAAACACCACACAAAGTACTAATAACTCTACTAACACACACAGCGTCTGAATCAAAGGAGATAGCCTGTTAGCTGAGCTAGCATACAGGCAAAAGTTTAATTTCACTCAAGGTATTCAGGACTGAAATATAACGGGGGGGGGGGGGGGGGGGGGGAAGAGCTTCACAGATTATCACAAAGATTAACATGAACCTGTTTCATACACATTCATGAGCAGAAACAAGGCGTGATAAATTGTGTGTACCCGAGCCTTCTGCTGGCGGTCTGCAAACAGCTGATCCAGGTACCAGGGCCCGTTGTCAGTACGGAGGCCCCTGAGGAACAAACATGGCAGCTGCAGAGCGGCGAGCAGAGCGAGTTCATCCGAAGAATCCAAAGCTTCATCCACATGCTCCACTGCTGAGCGAACTAAAAATACAAATTATAATAATCTGAATTATCTGACTGAAAGTAAAGTTCAGATTTTAGAGCTTTTTAATAACTCACTGTTCACTATGTCGATATTCTTCTGGATCTCCTTCTGAGTCAGAAACTCCTCGTAGATATCCTTCTCCTCTGAACCTCCGCCCTGAGACACACACACACACACACACACACACACACACAGTGAGCTGTACTATAGTGACTCTGCCTTCTGATTGGTCCATCAGTCGTGTGTCTCTCACCCTGCGGGCTGCCTGCTCCTCTTTTCTTCTTCTGGCCTGACGCAGCATCTCCTGGTAGACGCTCATCAGTGCCTCCTGCAGGTCAGTGAGGAGTGCATTAGGGTTCTTCAGAGCCTCTACCGTCACCTCCACACGCCCACTGTCCACCGCCTCGTTAATGGCTATCACCGCCGCATGGACTGATGGGAAAAAACAGACCAGGTCACTGACTTGTCCAGTTTGCTCCTCCCTCTATCTCCTTCTGCTTGTATCAGCTGTTGTGTCTGTACCTGCAGCCTCGTCCACTGACAGCTCATTGGCCAGAATTCCTCCAATCTTGTTGAACGCCGGCATCTGGATCCCGTATTTATCCAACTCCATCTTCATGTTGTTGATCTCCTCCTCTGAACATCAAACACACACAAGTCTATATGTTGTTATCATGTAAACATGTTGTTTCAGGTATTCATCAGTACATTCTTTATATTCACCTGTGAACTTGACTTTTCCAAACAAGTCCTGAATCTGTGGAGCCAAACCCCGTCTGTACAGAAACAGACTGCAGAGAGACAGACAGGTTACAGACAGACAGGTTACAGACACACAGACAGACAGGTTACTGACACACAGAGAGACAGGTTACAGAGAGACAGGTTACAGACAGACAGGTTACTGACAGACAGATTACAGACAGACAGGCTACAGACAGACAGATTACAGACAGACAGAGAGACAGGTTACAGACAGACAGGTTGCAGACAGACAGGTTACTGACCTGAGAGCGTGGATGCAGTAAACAGCTCGTGGCATGTTCTTCTTGTCATAAACGTCTGTAGTTTCAGGATGGAAGATCTGAGGAGACCAATACAATCATGAAGACCAATCAGCTTACAGATACATCCACCAGCTGACCAATCAGCTTACAGATACATCCACCAGCTGACCAATCAGCTTACAGATACATCCACCAGCTGACCAATCAGCTTACAGATACATCCAATCAGCTTACAGATACATCCACCAGCTGACCAATCAGCTTATAGATACATCAGTGACAATGCGTTCACTGACCGTTGGCAGTCCGAGAGATGTCAAAGCGTTCCTCCAGTGATTGATGTTGTCAGTATGGCGAAACTGAAGCCCCACGGCCTGAGAGACACACACACACACACACACACACACACACACACACACACACACACACACACACACACACACACACACACACACACACACACACACACACACACACACACACACACACACACACACACACACACACACAGTTTTTAATGGTCATATAAACTGCTACACTCTGACTAACTGCACAGTTAGGTTTCTCAAGCTCCTCCCTCTTTTTTGTGTAGTGTGCATTTAAAGGTGTGTGTGTCATTGTGTAAATAGTGTTTGTGTTACATTGTAGCGCAGCTGCTCGGGGTCATAGATCTTCTTCACGCTGACAGCGTTTGGTGCGAATCGATGACCCAGTTTGGCGAGGATAACTCCATTCCTCAGCGCCTCCTCCATCTCAGTGGGAGCAGGTAGCTCCTCCCCCAGACACGCCTCCATCCACCTGAGGAGGAGAGACAAACAGTGATGTCACCAAGCTGTTTGAGGAAACAGGAAGTGATGAAAAATGTGATGATGTCCGATACTACCATTCGGTCATATCCAGGTGAGTACATTACATATGACTTCATATCCAGATGAGAACATTATATATGACGTCATATCCAGGTGAGAACATTACATATGATGTCATATCCAGGTGAGTACATTACATATGACCAGGTGAGTACATTATATATGACATCATATCCAGGTGAGAACATTACATATGACGTCATATCCAGGTGAGTACATTATATATGACGTCATATCCAGGTGAGAACATTATATATGACGTCATATCCAGGTGAGTACATTACATATGACGTCTTATCCAGATGAGAACGTTACATTAGACGTCATATCCAGGTGAGTACATTATATATGACGTCATATCCAGGTGAGTACATTATATATGACGTCATATCCAGGTGAGAACATTACATATGACGTCATATCCAGGTGAGTACATTATATATGACGTCATATCCAGGTGAAAACATTACATATGACGTCATATCCAGGTGAGTACATTATATATGACGTCATATCCAGGTGAGAACATTACATATGACGTCATATCCAGGTGAGTACATTATATATGACGTCATATCCAGGTGAAAACATTACATATGACGTCATATCCAGGTGAGTACATTATATATGACGTCATATCCAGGTGAGAACATTATATATGACGTCATATCCAGGTGAAAACATTACATATGACGTCATATCCAGGTGAGTACATTACAGTCTACACTACAGTCTGAGAATGACGTCACTCACCTCTTAGCCTCCTCCAACCTGCACAGGTACTGATACGCCTCGCTCTGAATCCTCTGTTCGTCCATCTGCTCTGCGGTCAGACGCTCATCTGACACACACACACACACACACACAGACACACACACACACACAGACACACACACACACACACACAGACACACACACATTTAATGTGTTGTACTGTCCTCGTCGTCTTGTTTTTCCTTGTTTAGTGTCTTTGAGTATCTAGAAAAGCGTTCTATAAAACTCATTTATTATTAATAATAACAGTTTAACAAACTGCTGAAGCTTTAAGACACTTCACCTGTTCCATGAGGTGTGTGTGACGTCATAGTCTGCTGATTATAAACAACAATAAATCAGTCATCATCAGGTGTGTATGATCAAACAGCTGATCACTAACATCTTAAATAGTTTGTGACAGACAGTCCGCAGGTGAGCCCGGCAGGTAACAAACAAACACTCACCTGTAATTCTTCATCAAATGAAATACAAACAACACGAAGACAAAGTTAGTTTGACTCACAGCGGCTCTGTCCTCCTGACTCCGCCATGTTGGCTCTTCCTCTTCTTCCCGCCACTGAATAAAAGTCGTTTAAATCCTCTCTGTCGGTGAAGATAAAAGCTTTTATAAAAGTGTTTAATGTCTACCGTTTATATTCTCAGGATGAAAACGTCTCAAACTTTTCCCGGCTTCAGGTTGAATCCTCCGCCGCTCCCTCGGATCTGTTTCCGGTCTGAGGTTTGAAAGCTCCCGCCGCTCTCTGATTGGCTCAACTAACAGCTGATTCTCCCATTGGCTGGAACATTGCCGCATTGGATTGTGGTCTATGTATTTTGTGGACGTTAACACAAACTTTAGTAATCACCGTAGCTGTTTTTAAATATTAAATTCCAAAATAAGAAACCAGACGTCTCCTCTGCGGGTTTGATTTTCTGTTTTTAACTTATTTTCTTTACATTTTTTTATATTTGTTTATATGTTGTCATGGAAACGTCCTGAACTACAGTGTACTCCACTGTCTGTTCATAGCAGGGGCTGCCTCCTCAAACACGTCAGATATTGAATCATCGACCGGCTCAGGATGAAGGATCAACACCTGCTCACAGTAAGTACCGTTAGCTAACACTGCTAAAGACTCGTTAGCATTAGAAGCTAACAAACAGTGAGGTGATGTAACTCTGTTACTTAGTGTTTAAAATGGGTACTGCAGTCCAAACTCAAAACATTGCAGAAACATTGAAGTGTGTGCGTCTTATTCATGATCTGTGAACATATTTTAGATCCATTAAAAAGGTAAACATTACATTTAAAGCACTCAAATACAAACATTTAACAGAGAAAAACCAACTGAATTCACGTTGATGAACTTTAAATCAATTTCATTCTTCTGTTTGAGTTTTATTTCTTCTTATTAGATCATATTTTAAAGTGTTAAAGAAACAACTAAATGTCCAAATCACACTGATAATAATAATAATTATAATAATAATATAATATCCTAAAATAATATATCATGAAATAAGATATAATATAAAATAATATAAAATAATAATATAATGTAAAATAATAATATAATATAATCATATAAAATAATAATGTAATGTAAAATAATAATATATAATCATATAAAATAATAATGTAATGTAAAATAATAATATATAATCATATAAAATAATAATATAATGTAAAATAATAATATATAATCATATAAAAATAATAATGTAATGTAAAATAATCATATAATATAATCATATAAAATAATATAAATGTTGACCGACTGATCTTCAGATTTGATTGAAACATGTTTTTCTGTTTCTCTCTGAGTGTAGTTAGTGTAGTTCATGTGACGGCCATGTGCTGCCTCCTCCAGCAGAGGGCGCTGCTCGCACACTGGACACAGACAGGAGGGGTAGTTTATTCTAACATTCATTAAGCTATTTCATTAAAATCTTTTACTGACGTTTTTTAAGGTCAAATCATTCCATGGTGTTGCTTTGACTGGATTCATCAGGTGTTACATCAGACTCTGTCCAGGTGACTCCTCCTCCTCCTCCAGCATGGCGTCCAATGATTCTCCTCCCGGTGAGAATGAGGAGAAGGTGAAGAGGAGGAAGGAGGTGAGGAAGAAGGAGGTTCAGGTGGAGGACATCGATGAGTTAACGTCGGCCGGTCACAGAGCTCTGCAGGAGGGACGGAGCGCCGACGCCATGAGCTGCTTCAACACTGCGCTGCAGGCTGCACGACAGGTGAGGTCAGGGGGTCAAGACAGGTGAGGTCAGGGGTCAAGGCAGGTGAGGTCAGGGGGTCAGGGCATGTGAGGTCAGGGGGTCAGGGCATGTGCAGTAGTCTGAGTGAATTTCCCATCATGCTCCTCTCCTCAGCTAGAGGGCAGGCGGGTCCAGCGAGCCTGTTCCTTTAACCTCGGAGCTGCCTATGTGGAGGCCGGACAGCCACAGGAAGGTCTGGACTTCCTGCGGCAAGCTCAGCCTGGTCCAAGAGCCGACCGACTTCCAGACCTCCAGTTCAACCTGGGCTTGGCCCACAATGCACTGGGGCAGAACAAAGAGGCTGCCATCTACTTTCTGCAGGCGGCTCAGCTGTACAGGTCGCAGGGAGACGGACGCAGCGAGGGCGACACCTGCATGGAGCTGAGCCGCTGCTACAGCCGAGTACAGGTCAGAACCAGAACTACAGTCAGAACCTGAACTACAGTCAGAACCAGAGCTACAGTCAGAACCTGAACTATTCAGAGCCTGAACTACAGTCAGAACCTGAACTACAAGAACCAGAACTACAGTCAGAACCAGAATTACAGTCAGAACCTGAACTACAAGAACCAGAACTACAGTCAGAACCAGAATTACAGTCAGAACCAGAGCTACAGTCAGAACCTGAACTACAAGAACCAGAACTACAGTCAAAACCAGAACTACAAGAACCAGAACTACAGTCAGAACCAGAATTACAGCCAGAACCAGAGCTACAGTCAGAACCTGAACTACAGTCAGAAACAGAGTTACAAGAACCTGAACTACAGTCAAAACCAGAACTACAAGAACCAGAACTACAGTCAGAACCAGAATTACAGTCAGAACCTGAACTACAGTCAGAACCAGAACTACAGTCAGAACCAGAATTACAGTTAGAACCTGAACTACAGTCAGAACCAGAACTACAAGAACCAGAACTACAGTCAGAACCAGAATTACAGCCAGAACCTGAACTACAGTCAGAACCATGTGTGTGTGTATTTGTGTGTGTTTGTGTGTGTGTGTTTGTGTGTTTGTGTGTGTGTGTGCGCGCGTGTGTTTGTGTGTGTGTGTGTGTGTGTGTGTGTGTGTGTGTGTGTGTGTGTGTGTGTGTGTGTGTGTGTGTGTGTTGCAGGACTGGTCTCTGGCAGTTCAGGGTTTCCTGCGGGCTGCAGAGAGTTACAGAGTGGCATCCATGTTGGATTCTGCAGCTGATGCCCTCAAAGAGGCAGGAAGTCACATGATCCAATCAGATCAGTTCAACCATGGTGACATCGTCAGCGTATTAACCGAGTGTCTGAGTTTGACGGAGAACATCACTGACACAGGGATTCTGGGTAATCATCAGTGACTGCATCATGTTCAGAGAGTACTTTCATACTGTGTGTTTATATGGAGAGTGACGGCAGGTTACAGGTGTGTCCTCACCTGTGGTCTCACTGTTACCATGTATATGAACTTCCTGTCACATGATGGACTCTCATCAGTCAGCTGGTCGGTCAGTTGATTGATAAAGACATTAACATCAGTCTGTTTCTCTGCTGCGGACCAGGTGAGCTGTTCCTGTCAGTGGGCGTGTCTTACTGCCGGCTCAGGTGTTTCCAGGAGGCTGTGCAGTGTTTCCGTCAGGCTCTCAGCCCCTCAGCTCAGCGTCCCCCCCTGCTGGCCAAAGTCTTACACAACCTGGGAGCAGCTCTGAACTCTGAGGGCCAATTAACACCTGCTGTGACCTACCACAGGCTAGCTGCTGGACTGTACGGTCAGTCACCTGTCAATCAGTCTGTACACCTGTCAATCACTGAGCACCTGTCAATCACTCAGTACACCTGTCAATCAGTCTGTACACCTGTCAATCAGTCTGTACACCTGTCAATCACTCAGTACACCTGTCAATCACTCTGTACACCTGTCAATCAGTCTGTGCACCTGTCAATCACTCTGTGCACCTGTCAATCACTCGGTACACCTGTCAATCACTCGGTACACCTGTCAATCACTCTGAACACCTGTCAATCACTCTGTGCACCTGTCAATCACTCTGTACACCTGTCAATCACTCGGTACACCTGTGTGTGGTTTTGTCCGTGTGTGTGTGTGTGTGTGTGTGTGTGTGTGTGTGTGTGTGTGCATGCACAGGCTCTCTGGGTTGCCGTGGTGACCAGGCCCGTTGTTTCAGTAACTTGGCGTTGACCTGCAGTCAGCTGGGTGATGAAGAGGAGGCAGCAGAGAGCTTCATTCTTGCTCTGCAGGGATTCAGAGACACCGGTAACATTAGTAACCTAAACACTGCTGTTTATTATTGTTTATTATTGTTTCTTGTTTATTACTGTGTATATGTCTTCTGTGTTCAGAGGACCACCTGGCTGAGGTTCAGGTGTGTGAGTCGTTAGCAGAGTGTTACCTGAGGCAGAGGAAGCAGCAGAAAGCTGTTCAGCTCTACAAACAGGCTCTGAGCGCCCTGACTCACTGCCAGGTAACACCGCACACCTGTCTCTGATCACAACCATCAACACACCTGTCACTTATCACAACCATCAACATACCTGTCTCTGATCACGTCAACACACCTGTCACTGATCACAACCGTCAACACACCTGTCACTTATCACAACCATCAACATACCTGTCTCTGATAACAACCATCAACACACCTGTCTCTGATAACAACCATCAACACACCTGTCACTTATCACAACCATCAACATACCTGTCTCTGATAACAACCATCAACACACCTGTCTCTGATAACAACCATCAACACACCTGTCACTTATCACAACCATCAACATACCTGTCTCTGATAACAACCATCAACACACCTGTCTCTGATAACAACCATCAACACACCTGTCACTTATCACAACCATCAACATACCTGTCTCTGATCACGTCAACACACCTGTCACTGATAACAACCGTCAACACACCTGTCTCTGATAACAACCATCAACACACCTGTCACTGATAACAACCATCAACACACCTGTCTCTGATAACAACCATCAACACACCTGTCTCTGATCACAACCATCAACACACCTGTCACTGATCACAACCATCAACACACCTGTCACTAATCACAACCATCAACACACCTGTCACTTATCACAACCATCAACATACCTGTCTCTGATCACGTCAACACACCTGTCACTGATAACAACCGTCAACACACCTGTCTCTGATAACAACCATCAACACACCTGTCTCTGATAACAACCATCAACACACCTGTCACTGATCACAACCATCAACACACCTGTCACTAATCACAACCATCAACACACCTGTCACTGATCACAACCATCAACACACCTGTCACTGATCACAACCATCAACACACCTGTCACTAATCACAACCATCAACACACCTGTCACTGATCACAACCATCAACACACCTGTCACTAATCACAACCATCAACACACCTGTCACTGATCACAACCATCAACTCACCTGTCACTGATCACAACCATCAACACACCTGTCTCTGATAACAACCATCAACACACCTGTCACTGATCACAACCATCAACTCACTTGTCACTGATCACAGCTGTTTTTCTTTCTTAGGACACCTCTGGTCATGTCCGAGATCGTCTGGTAGAACGTCTGACCGCAGCTCTTCAGCAGGATCTGTTCACTCAGAGGCCACGCCCACTCAGACCGCACTCACACAACACACCTGTCGGACATCTTGTCAGGTAACAACCAATTGTTGCTTCTCAATCAGTGGTGACCTGAATAGTTAATCAGCCCCGATGATAAGATCTGCTCCGCCCTCCTAACAGGACGAGTGATGTCACACAGAGTCCAGAGCGAGTGTCCAATCAGCAACTAATCCATCAGAGTAGGGAGGGGCCAGGTGAGTCTTTAGTGTTGTGTCTGAAATCCCTCCCTCCTCCCTGTTTAATGAGTTCACTCAGCACAATTCAAAAACATTTCAGACGCTTCATGTCATTGTTGTAGAGCAACTGAAAGGCGCAGCTTAACAACGGCCGAGGATCAATAATAATAACATGAACTAGTGACCATCAGCTGTACCCTACTTTTCACAATGCATTGTGGGATACATTGAGTGGACTATAGGGTATGATGAGGTGAGGACATGTGAGTTTATTTCCCATCATCCCTCACTCTCCACAGGGCAGGAAGCAGCAGAGCATTATGAGTCATCAGGGGGCGGAGCCACTGACAAACCTGACTACATGAGCATGGTACCTAAACCTCCCAGGTAACACACACACACACACACACACACACACACACACACACACACACAGACCCCTGAAGGGCCCAGAGCCTCAGGTTGTGAACCTTCTTTCTCTGTTTACAGTTCAGACAGGAACGACCCCCCGCACCACAGTGAGTACCCTCACTCTCTTCTCTGATTGGTTCTCTTACAGACAGGAAGTGAAGGTGTGTTGTACCTGTGTGTGTTCTCAGGTGAGGCGTGGTCAGACAGGGAGGACCCGCCCACTGAAAGGTATCACCTGACACCTGTCAATCAATCACACAAAGACTGTAGCTTTTACCTGCTTGTTTGTTTTCTTTCAGTGAAACCTCATTGGCCCAGGAGCCACAGGCCCCGCCCTCCATCAGAAAGGCCACACCTCCTGTAGGCAGGTGGAGGTCTGGCTTCTGTTCAGTGATGTAGACTCATCTGGGTGGGATTTTGTTATTACTACCTGAAGAGTTCTCCTCTGCATCGAGGTTACGTACAGATTTAAAAAACTGTAATATAGAAGGTAACATCTTCAGTGATAAAAACATTTTTATAAACGATGTCGATGTTATCTAAAAGTTGTGAAGTGATAAACACGAGAACTCAAAGTCTGCTCTTCTATAGTGAGCGGTGTTCTTCATGTCACTAACAAAGTGAAAGAAGTTTCCTTACACAGAAGATTTAAACATGAAGGAAAATATATTCATTTATGTTTTCTCTGTCAACATTCAACTTTATGAACAGAAAAACCTGAACTGATGTCCAGATTAAAGTTTTTGATGTTATGTTTTCATTTAAATGGATTTTCTGTTAAAGTCAATTATTTATTTCATCTTTAGAAGATTTCACATCCTCAAGTCAAAATGGCCGACCTGGAAACCTTCTGTCATCGTTTTCTTATTGAAGCAAAACCTCAAAATGTGAAATGAACTTGGAGTAAAAACAACACGTGACTTCCTGTTCAGAGTTTCTGTTTCTCTACATTATGGGATGTTTTAACTATAATGAAACTGTTAGTTAAAGAAAACTTCAGATGACGTCACGGTGAGAGAACATCCAGAAATCATCAAAATGTCTACCTTTGATACGAGAGCTCGACTGCCCCACAATGCATTGCGGCTCTCGGACTGACCAATGGCAGAGCTCATCAGTCAACAAGAGGTGGATACGTTTAATGAGTCAACATGAAATAAGTACACAGCTGTTCAGTAATGAATGGATGTTTAAGGGTTAGCATGATGCTAACTTACTAACATGATGCTAACTTACTAACATGATGCTAACTTACTAACATGATGCTAACTTATTAGCATAGTGTGTGTTTGTTTCTGTGTGTGTGTGTGTGTCTGAGTGTGTGTGTGAGTGTGTCTGTGTGAGTGTGTGTGTGTGTGTGTGTCTGTGAGTGTGTGTGTGTGAGTGTGTGTGTGAGTGTGTGTGTCTGTGTGTGTGTTTCTGTGTCTGTGTGTGTGTCTGTGTGTGTGTGTTTCTGTGTGTGTGTGTGTGTCTGTGTGTGTGTCTGTGTGTGTGTGTTTCTGTGTGTGTGTGTGTGTCTGTGTGTGTGTGTGTATGTGTGTTTGTCTGTGTGTATGTGTCTCTGTGTGTGTGTCTGTGTATGTGTGTTTGTATGTGTCTGTGTGTATGTGTGTTTTTGTGTCTGTGTATGTGTCTGTGTGTGTGTGTGTGTGTGTATGTGTGTTTTTGTGTCTGTGTATGTGTCTGTGTGTGTGTGTGTGTGTCTGTCTGTGGTGTGTGTGTGTAGCGAGAGAGAGAGAGCAATTGTGTAAAAGTGACACACACAGTGAAACACACACACTCAGTGAGTTGTAGCTCCGCCCCCTGTGTGCTGGTCTGCAGGATTCTCTTCAGTGTTTGAGGAGCTGCTGCAGCCGACACACCGAGTGCTGTTCTTCAGTTTTTAACTGCTTTATTTTGAAGGGTCGGGAACAGGAAGTTATCTGAGCTCAGCAGCAGGTTTTGAGATCAAATAAACAACAACAACAATTTCTTCTGCTGTGCAGGATGTCAGGTAACTGGTCCATCGTGAGGCTGTCTTCAGAAGTTCCATCTCTCAGCACTGTAGCTCCGCCCCCTCCCAACATCTCCCAGTTCCCCCCTCTCCCTAACTGGGAGGCTCCCAGCTTCACTCGGGCTGCTCAGTTCCGTGTTGGAGCTACCTTCATCCTTTTCCTGTTCGCCGCCTGCAGCAACCTCGCCCTATTGGTCAGTTTGTGGTGTGGGCGGGGTCGGCGGCTGGCGTCTCACCTTCGTCCCCTGATGTTGAGCTTGGCGTCGGCCGACCTGATGATGACGTTCGTGGTGATGCCCCTGGACGCAGTGTGGAACATGACCGTGCAGTGGTATGGAGGAGACGTGCTCTGTAAGCTGCTCTGCTTCATGAAGCTTTTCGCCATGCACGCAGCCGCCTTCATCCTGGTTGTCATCAGCCTCGACCGCCAGCACGCCATCCTGCATCCCCTGGACGCTCTGAGCGCGCACCGAAGGAACCGACGTATGCTACTGCTCGCTTGGAGCCTCAGCCTGCTGCTTGCTTCACCACAGGTACATACCAGTACAGGTAGATACCAGTACAGGTAGATATCACCACAGGTGAATACCAGTACAGGTAGATATCACCACAGGTGAATACCAGTACAGGTAGATACCAGTACAGGTAGATATCACCACAGGTGAATACCAGTACAGGTAGATACCAGTACAGGTAGATATCACCACAGGTGAATACCAGTACAGGTGAATACCAGTACAGGTAGATACCAGTACAGGTAGATATCAGTACAGGTGAATACCAGTACAGGTAGATATCAGTACAGGTAGATATCACCACAGGTGAATACCAGTACAGGTAGATACCAGTACAGGTAGATATCACCACAGGTGAATACCAGTACAGGTAGATACCAGTACAGGTAGATATCACCACAGGTGAATACCAGTACAGGTGAATACCAGTACAGGTAGATACCAGTACAGGTAGATATCACCACAGGTGAATACCAGTACAGGTAGATACCAGTACAGGTAGATATCAAAAGTAACATTAGCACAGGTAACATTAGCACAAGTAATATTAGCACATGTAACATCAGCACAGGTAACATTAGCACAAGTAATATTAGCACATGTAACATTAGCACAGGTAACATTAGCACAGGTAACATCGGTATCTTCAGCACTGTAAAAAGTATAAACTTTATATGCAGCAGCTCCTGCAGTGAAACAGAACAGCTGCAGTGTTCATTCTGCCCTCTGATTGGCTGGCTGCAGAGTGTTCCTTAGATCCTGTTCTATGATTAGTGGAGTTCATTCTTCATGTTGGATTCAGAGCTGTCACTTCTGAATATTTCATGTATCTGCTGCAGATAAAACCTTCCCATCAGCTGATTTATATGAATATTAATGATGATTCACCTGCTGAGCGGCTCTCAAGGACACCTGGAGGTCAGACTGAAGAGTTCAGTGTGTCTCTGTGAGCACAGGGCAGATAAATATGAGTGTTTTTATTTCAGTGTATCAGCACTTCCTGTGCTGCTCTCGTCTCTGCAGCAGGTGAACGTTTGTGTTCAGTCTCACCTGCAGTCAAATCCTTCTGAACATGAAATCCCTGCAGGAATGTTTCTGATTAAATGTGTGAAACCTCCTGCTGTTAGCTCGGGCTAACACCTCCCCTTGGTTTCTATAAGGAATGCTAATAAGGCTAAGAGGCCAGCAGCAAGTGTGCACAAACAAAGTGTTATGAAACCTAAGATGGTGTCATCAGGAGGGTAATGAACACAGACTAAAGTCAGGACCACCAGAAACACTGAAACATTCCACATTAACTAACAGTCCTGATTATTATTTATCATAACAACCATCAACAGATTTGTAAAGATGATTGAAAAATGTCTACACCTTGACTCCACCTGTGATCAGGTATCAGTGACCCTGTCTTCCTGCAGCTGTTCATATTTCGGGCGATCCGATTGGAGGGTGTCGAGTTCACTCAGTGTGCGACTCACGGCAGCTTTAGACGCCGCTGGCAAGAAACCGTGTTCAATATGTTCCACTTCACCACGCTGTACGTCGTCCCCCTGCTGGTGATGAGCTGCTGTTACAGCCGCATCCTGCTGCACATCCACCTGCAGCACCTGAGGAACAGAGGTATCACACCTGAACACACCTGTACACACATGAACTCACCTGTACACACCTGAACACACCTGAACTCACCTGTACACACCTGAACACACCTGAACTCACCTGAACTCACCTGTACACACCTGTACACACATGAACTCACCTGTACACACCTGTACACACCTGTACACACATGAACTCACCTGTACACACCTGTACACACCTGAACTCACCTGTACACACCTGTACACACCTGAACTCACCTGAACTCACCTGTACACACCTGTACACACATGAACTCACCTGTACACACCTGTACACACCTGAACACACCTGTACACACCTGTACACACATGAACTCACCTGTACACACCTAACCCTAACCCTAACCCTAACCTGAACACATCTGAACACAAATGAACAAACCTGTACACACCTGTAGACACCTGAACACACCTGAACACACCTGAACACACCTGTACACACCTGAACACACCTGTACACACATGAACTCACCTGTACACACCTGAACACACCTGAACTCACCTGTACACACCTGAACACACCTGAACTCACCTGTACACACCTGTACACACATGAACTCACCTATACACACCTGTACACACCTGTACACACATGAACTCACCTGTACACACCTAAACACACCTGAACACATCTGAACACAAATGAACAAACCTGTACACACCTGTAGACACCTGAACACACCTGTACACACCTAAACACACCTGAACACAAATGAACAAACCTGTACACACCTGCACACACATGAACACACCTGAACATACCTGAACACACCTGTACACACCCTTACCC
>NC_083622.1:270000-291220 GCF_963584025.1 Labrus mixtus | reverse complement strand
AGTGGAGTTGGTTCAACCATGACCATCACTGGAGGAGGGGCGGAGTCAAGTCTCTGTGGGTGAAGCAAACATAAAACAGTTTGATAAATAATGACATAAAGAAGACATGGACGACTTTAAGATGATTTAACACTTTTACTTTAAAGCATGGCCTGTTTGTGTGTGTGTGTGTGTGTGTGTGTGTTTTACCTGGCTCAGCTCCATGCTCTCATGTGATTGGCCTTTATGACCTCTAACACCATTGAGGGTGGGTGGGGTCCCCCAGCTCGCTTCCTTTCTGCAGAAGATGCTAATCATAGAGCAGAATGATGACATCATCAGGTGATGAAGAACATGATGGTGATGATGATGATGATGATGATGATGATGATGATGATGATGATGATGATGTTGGTGATTGTGATGATGGTGGTGATGATGATGATGATGATGATGATGGTGATGATGATTGTGATGATGATGATGATGTTGGTGATTGTGATGATGATGGTGATGATGATGATGATGATGATGGTAATAATGATGATGATGTTGGTGATTGTGATGATGATGATGGTGATGATGATGATGTTGGTGATTGTGATGATGATTGTGATGATGATGATGATGTTGGTGATTGTGATGATGATTGTGATGATGATGATGATGTTGGTGATTGTGATGATGATGGTGATGATGATGATGATGTTGGTGATGGTGATGATGGTGATGATGATGATGATGATGGTGATGATGATGATGATGATGATGATGATGATGTTGGTGATTGTGATGATGATGGTGATGATGATGATGATGGTGATGGTGATGATGATGATGGTGATGATGATGATGGTGATGATGATGGTGATGATGGTGATGATGATGGTGATGTTGGTGATTGTGATGATGATGGTGATGATGATGATGTTGGTGTTTGTGATGATGATTGTGATGATGATGGTGATGATGATGATGATGATGATGATGATGATGGTGGTGATGATGATGATGATGTTGGTGATTGTGATGATGATGGTGATGTGATGATGTTGGTGATAATGATGGTGATAATGATGGTGGTGATGATGATGGTGATGATGATGATGGTGATGGTGGTGATGGTGATAATGATGGTGATGATGATGGTGATAATGATGGTGATGATGATGGTGATGATGATGGTGATGATGATGGTGATGGTGGTGATGGTGATGCTGGTGATAATGATGGTGATGATGGTGATGATGGTGATGGTGATGATGGTGATAATGATGGTGATGATGATGATGGTGATAATGATGGTGATGATGGTGATGGTAATGGTGATGATGATGGTGATGATGATGATGATGGTGATGGTGATGATGATGGTGATAATGATGGTGATGATGATGGTGATGATGATGATGATGATGTTGGTGATTGTGATGATGATGGTGATGATGATGATGATGATGATGATGTTGGTGATTGTGATGATGATGATGATGATGATGGTGATGATGATGATGATGATGGTGATGATGATGATGATGATGATGATGATGATGATGATGATGATGATGTTGGTGATTGTGATGATGATGGTGATGATGATGATGATGTTGATGGTGATGATGATGGTGATGATGATGATGGTGATGATGATGGTGATGATGGTGATGATGATGGTGATGTTGGTGATTGTGATGATGATGGTGATGATGATGATGTTGGTGATTGTGATGATGATGGTGATGATGATGGTGGTGATGATGATGATGATGTTGGTGATTGTGATGATGATGGTGATGTGATGATGTTGGTGATAATGATGGTGATAATGATGGTGATGATGATGGTGATAATGATGGTGATGATGATGGTGATGATGATGGTGATGATGATGGTGATGGTGGTGATGGTGATGCTGGTGATAATGATGGTGATGATGGTGATGATGGTGATGGTGATGATGGTGATAATGATGGTGATGATGATGGTGATAATGATGGTGATGATGGTGATGGTAATGGTGATGATGATGGTGATGATGATGATGATGATGATGGTGATGGTGATGATGGTGATGATGATGGTGATAATGATGGTGATGATGATGGTGATGATGATGGTGATGATGATGGTGTTGATGGTGATGATGGTGATGATGATGGTGATGATTGTGATCGTGATAATGATGGTGATGATGATGATGATGATGATGATGATGATGATGATGATGATGATGATGATGGTGTTGATGGTGATGATGATGATGATAGTGATGGTGATGATGATGGTGATAGTGATGATGGTGGTGATGATGATGATGGTGATGGTGGTGATGGTGGTGATGGTGATGATGGTGATAATGATGGTGGTGATGATGGTGGTGATGATGATGATGATGATGGTGATGGTGATGATGATGATGATGGTGATGGTGGTGATGTTGGTGATTGTGATGATGATGGTGATGATGATGATGATGATGGTGATGGTGATGATGATGATGATGGTGATGGTGATGGTGGTGATGGTGGTGATGGTGATGATGGTGATAATGATGGTGGTGATGGTAATAATGATGATGGTGATGATGGTGATGGTGGTGATGGTGATGATGGTGATAATGATGGTGGTGATGGTAATAATGATGATGGTGATGATTGTGATCGTGATAATGATGGTGATGATGATAGTGATGGTGATGATGATGATGATGATGATGATGATAGTGATGGTGATGGTGATGGTGGTGATGATGATGATGGTAATAGTGATGGTGGTGGTGATGGTGATGGTGATGATGGTGATGATGATGGTGATGATGATGGTGATGATGATGATAATGGTGATTAAGAACATACCTGCGTCTGTATCCCAGCAGGATGAGCAGCAGGCAGCAGAGAATGCAAGCGAGGCCGCTGTGGACTCCGACCAGCAGGGGCGACATAGAGCCAGAGGACTGATCACAGTTACATGTAGGACCAGCTGATGGACACAAAGAGCTTCAGTCAACTGGTTGAACGTGTTTCTCTGGAAGGGTGAGAGGTCAGGTGAAGGATCTTACCTGGCGCAGTGTCTCCTCCCTCTGACAGGGACACCAAGCGCCGGTTGGACGGACCGTCTCCGTTCCCGTTAAACGCCACAAGTTGTATCTCATAAACAGCTGCCGGCTCTACAGAGACGGTAGCAACAATTAGCATTTTAACAAGCTAACACACAAAATAACACTTTCTTATTCAATCAGAATCTGACCTGATGTGGACCTCAGTCTCATCAGTCTCTAACTGAGTCTAAACCTGCAAGTTCAAGTCTCATGGGTCCCTGCTGAGCTCAAACAGAAGAACACGTTCTACCGTCTGCTTAAGCTAGCTGCTAGCTTCTAGCCTTTGTGCTAAGCTAAGCTGGAAGTTTTAAAGACATACAAACTGAGAGCTAACAATTCTCTCAGTTTATTGTCACACTGTCCCTTTAAGACACTGACCTAGATGGGAGATGGTGTGGGTGTTGATGTGTGCTGGGAAGATCTCCTGCCCCTTGACCTCTGGGTTGGAGACCCTGTGGTACTCCAGTCTGAAGCCCTCCAGCTTTCCTGGCTTACTGGGAAGGTCCCAGTACACCTGCATGGCCGTCTGGTTCAAAACCTTAGTGAAGAAACTGGGAGGACTGGGAACTGTGGGACACACAGACAGAGACAGGTTTAAGGTGGACAGTTTCTGTGAGTTAAGGTGGACAGTATCTGTGAGTTAAGCTGGACGTACCGCCCCCCTGCGTGGTGGCGGTGATGGTGTTGGATTGCTGGCTGCCCCCCTGAGCAGAGTACGCCTTCAGGTAGATGGAATAGGTTGTTGCGGGTTCCAGGTTGATGAACTCGTGTTTGAATGTTGTCGTGCTCACAGCCTCCTGCAGTTCTGCACTGTCAGGTTCTGAGGGGTAAGAGGTCAGAGGTCAGTGTGAAGTATGGTTTCTTATTGGTCGATTCTCTTTCTCTCCTGCTCTTACCTCCCAGTCGTCTGATGTGCAGGACGTAGCCAATGATCTGCTGGCTGGCGCTCTCTGCAGGCTGATCCCAGCTCAGCTGCAGGCTGCTGGAGCTCAGAGCGGAGGCCCTCAGGCCTGCGGGGGCCTCGGGCAGCTCAGGACCCTGGCTGATGGCGAGTCGTGCGCTGGCCTGGTTTGTGCCGGCGCTGTTCTCTGCGATGCACTGATAGATGGCCTCGTCCTCAGGGGTGATCCGTGTGATGGCAAGAGTCCTGCAGGGGGCGACAGAGGGGTTAAGTACAGGGCCCTTTTTGATTTTAGTGTATCAACTCTGGATTATAAACTAAGACAGTATTAGAACATGTGAGAACTATGTACATGTTTACCCCTGTTACACCTGTTACACATGTACATCTGTACACATGGACCGGGGTTCTTACGTGTTTCCGTTGGTCAGTTTGACGTTGCCGCTTGGCGTCAACAGTTTGCCGTTTTTCAGCCAGATCAGGTGAGGCTCAGGTGCTCCAGACGCCGTGCAGCTGAAGACTGCACTGCCCCCTGCTGGTCTGGAGACCGACTGAGGCCACTGCACGAACTCTGGAGGAGCTGAGAGAGGAGGAAGAGGAAGAAGAGGAAGAAGCGGAGGAGGAAGAGGAGGAAGAAGAGGAGGAAGAGGAGGAAGGGGAGGAAGAAGAGGAGGAAGAGGAGGAAGAAGAAGAGGAAGAAGAGGAGGAGGAAGAGGAGGAGGAAGAAGAGGAAGAAAAGGAGGAGGAAGAAGAGGAGGAAGAGGAGGAAGAAGTGGAGGAAGAGGAGGAGGAAGAAGAGGAGGAGGAAGAGGAGGAGGAAGAGGAGGAAGAAGAGGAAGAAAAGGAGGAGGAAGAGGAGGAGGAAGAGGAGGAAGAAGAGGAGGAAGAGGAGGAGGAAGAAGAGGAGGAGGAAGAGGAGGAGGAAGAGGAGGAAGAAGAGGAGGAGGAAGAGGAGGAGGAAGAAGAGGAAGAAGAGGAGGGGGAGGAGAGAGAACAGGATGGAGTCATTAATTCCTGATTCCATTGGTTCTGTAATAAGTATATACATTCTCATCACAGTTGTAGTTCTTTGGGTTGGTGAGTTGTAGTTTCTTGGTTGGGTGGGAGTTGTAGTTTTTTGGGTGGGAGAGTTGTAGTTCTCTGTGTTGTGTTATTGTGTGGACAGTGCCGGTTATGTCCAGCAGGGGGCAGCAGACTCTCTGACTAAACGCCTCATTACATCTTCAATTTTATTTGGATTCACTTTCATCTCCATATTTATTTATCCTGTGACATTAATGTTTATATTTATATCCTTTAATTCAAACTGTGCATCATTTCCTCTTTCTATATGAAATGTATTGAACCTCGTTATCATATGAATAATTATCAAACAGTTTGTTCAGCTCTTTGTTGACACGCTGCGGATCCAAACAACAAACATGTTGTTGATCTGAGACTCTGAGGTCGTCGTCACTCTGTGAGAAAGTCCTCGCTCTGGACTTGAACTTGTCTTTGTGTTTGAGCACCATGTTGACCTCTGACCCTTCCTCTCCAGCAGACAGACAGGTGCTGTCTCGCCTCCGTCTGCTCCGTCTCCACGGAAACAAACAGGGACACCACATAGTATCACCTCACACAACCTCCTGAAGGACCGCCCACTTTCATACAGAGAAGGAGGGTCAGAGGTCATGGGGAGGGGGGGGGGGGGGGTGAATAGGAGTCATTCATCTAAGTGTGGGGGAGGGGTCATTAACATAGAAATAAAGTTGATTTGAGGAGAGACGACCTTTCACACACTCTGACAACACACACTCAAGTTCAAGAGCAAAACACACACACACACACACACACACACACACACACACACACACACAGAGACACACACACACACACACACACACACACACACACACACACACACACACACACAGTGTCTGTCTGTCAGTCTATAACATGAAACTGATCATTATAAGAGCCAAGATGGCGGCACGCACAGACCCTGTGCTCTCCGTATATATTGTGTGTGTGTGTGTGTGTGTGTGTGTGTGTGTGACAGACGGACTCTGGGTGTGAATAAAGTCCTCATTGTGAAGTGGACTCTTCACATGCAAATCTATATCCTAATGACACACACACACAGAATGAGTGTGATGACCTCTGACCCCTGTGTCGCAGACAGCAGTAGATGGACAGACTCAGTGAAACCATCAGCTGATACACACACACACACACACACACACACACACACACACACACACACACACACACACACACAGCTGAAGATGAGGTGTCTAGGGGAGTCTATGTAAGAGGTTTCAGAGGCTTGAAGCCGTCTGGTGAAATTCATATCGGGGAACTATGGCGTGATTTACAGAACGAGGCGTTTAGCGCCCTCTGCAGACTCATCCTGGGATTACTCCAACACACGTTTACCTCCTGATCTGAAACTTTGACCACGTTTAGTTTGGACCTCCAGCTTTGTAAGAAGTGGGAGACTTCCTGTCCCCTCCTCCACGTCTTGCTTTCAGAGCGCCGCTGTCCCTCACTTTTACATCCCATAATACTCTTGCAGTCCTATGTGTAAGGTGTGGTCTTTGTGTACCTTGGACTACGAGTCGTCCGAGTGCAGTTCTTCGGGACCGGCTGCCGGGTCGGTTAGCTGAACACACGTAGACTCCCGAGTGCTGCAGCGTGGCGTCAGAGATCATCAGGTTACCTGTCCCCAACACCTGGATCCCCTCCACACCGATGGACCGCCCGTCTGAAACACACACACACACACATGATGTTACCATGGTTACTGCACTGACAGGAACGCTGACCGGTTTCTGATTGATCGCTGATCTCACCGAGTCTGCTCCAGGACACGATGGGGCGCGGGTTTCCTGTGGCGATGCATTCCAGGACCGCCGTCTGATGCACGTTAATGGTGAGGTTCTGAGGACCCGAAAGGATGACCGGTTCCTTGTAGATCCTGGATCCTGCAACTGGACCAGAACCACAACACTTTGTGAGTATAGAGAGAAGGAGTCTGGTTTTATAAAACCCTGAGTCTGGTCTTATTAAACCCTGAGTCTGGTTTTATTAAATCCTGAGTCTGGTTTTATTAAATCCTGAGTCTGGTTTTATTAAACCCTGAATCTGGTTTTATTAAACCCTGAGTCTGGTCTTATTAAACCCTGAGTCTGGTTTTATTAAACCCTGAGTCTGGTTTTATTAAACCCTGAGTCTGGTTTTATTAAATCCTGAGTCTGGTTTTATTAAACCCTGAGTCTGGTCTTATTAAACCCTGAGTCTGGTTTTATAAAACCCTGAGTCTGGTTTTATTAAACCCTGAGTCTGGTTTTATTAAATCCTGAGTCTGGTTTTATTAAACCCTGAGTCTGGTCTTATTAAACCCTGAGTCTGGTTTTATTAAACCCTGAGTCTGGTTTTATAAAACCCTGAGTCTGGTCTTATTAAACCCTGAGTCTGGTTTTATTAAACCCTGAGTCTGGTCTTATTAAACCCTGAGTCTGGTCTTATTAAACCCTGAATCTGGTTTTATTAAACCCTGAGTCTGGTCTTATTAAACCCTGAGTCTGGTTTTATTAAACCTTGAGTCTGGTTTTATTAAACCCTGAGTCTGGTTTTATTAAACCCTGAGTCTGGTCTTATTAAACCCTGAGTCTGGTCTTATTAAACCTTGAGTCTGGTTTTATTAAACCTTGAGTCTGGTTTTATTAAACCCTGAGTCTAGTTTTATTAAACCCTGAGTCTGGTCTTATTAAACCCTGAGTCTGGTTTTATTAAACCCTGAATCTGGTTTTATTAAACCCTGAGTCTGGTTTTATTAAACCCTGAGTCTGGTCTTATTAAACCTTGAGTCTGGTTTTATTAAACCCTGAGTCTAGTTTTATTAAACCCTGAGTCTGGTCTTATTAAACCCTGAGTCTGGTTTTATTAAACCCTGAATCTGGTTTTATTAAACCCTGAGTCTGGTTTTATTAAACCCTGAGTCTGGTTTTATTAAACCCTGAGTCTGGTCTTATTAAACCTTGAGTCTGGTTTTATTAAACCCTGAGTCTGGTCTTATTAAACCCTGAGTCTGGTTTTATTAAACCCTGAGTCTGGTTTTATTAAACCTTGAGTCTGGTTTTATTAAACCCTGAGTCTAGTCTTACCGGTGACAGACAGCTGGGCCTCGTGGCTGTATCGGGTGTTGGCGATGTTTGTTGCGACACATCGAAATACACCGCTGTCTGGTCGCCTCACGGCAGTGATCTGCAACACGCCGTTAGGCAGCAGAGTGTACCTGCGTGAGAGAAATACACATTACAGATATAAACAAACTCGCGTCAGACTCCTCATGTCAGCACACGGTAACATTCATTAAACATCGCGTTCAGCAGTACCTGGCGTCCTCGGTGCTCAGTGGGCGTCGGTCTCTCTGCCAGGTGATGTTGGCTTCTGGGATTCCATTTACCTGACAGTTGAGTCTGGCCACGCCCCCTTCATCCACCACCATATTCTCCGGGTGAGCGAGGAACTTGGGGAGGGCTGGGGGTGACAACAGGTAATCAATATGTTGTGTGTGTGTGTGTGTGTGTTACAGTGTGTGACCTTGTGTGTGACCTCGGAGGTCATGTGACTCACAGGCGAGCAGCACGCGGGCTTTGCGGCTGATCAGGCGTCCGTAGCGGTTCTGTGCGGCGCAGTCATACTCTCCTGCGTCTGTCTCGTTGCTCTCTCGTCTTTTGGCGACATTCTTTATGAGCAACGTGCCGTTAATGAGCACCGTCGCCCTGGTGCCCATTACCACAGGAACTCCGTTCTGTCTCCAGGTGATGGTGATTGGCCCCTCCCCCTCCACCTGACAGTCCAGCATCAGGGGGCGGTCCCTCACAGCAATGACATCAGCAGGTTCTCTGAGGAAGGCAAGCTCGGAGTCTCCAATCACACCTGAGACAGAAACCCAGTGAGACTGTGAGCCCTCAGTTTGGTCTCACAGGTAACAGGAAATACACAACCAGGTCTGACGTAAAGAAATGAACGACACCTTAAATCAGCTGTAACTCATCCATGATGATGATGATGGTGATGTTGATGATGGTGATGATGAAGAAGCTGTTGGAGATCAGTAACACAAATTCATGATCAATCAGTGAGCTGTGTAGAGAGTGAGATGATAAAGGTATCTTACTATCTGATCATTAAGGAAACATGTTGAAGTGCTGGCTTCTCTGACAACAATGCAGCAGTCAGTATGTCCTCCTTCTAACTTTAGATTCTGCTCCTGAATGCTCTGGATTTGTTTGGACCAGAGAAGGTAGGCGCTTTTAAGACACCCCCCCCCCCCCACACACACACACACACACACACACACACACACGGCCGTTTTGGACGCCCCTCTGTTTGTCAGATATGAGAGCAGTTATCAGGTCAACAGGTGTTGCAGCGATGGAAGCGGGCAAGAGAAGTGGTTCAGATAGAAGTGATTGTACCCGACCTAAAAAGCCTCTGCATGTTTCTAATAAGCTCCACGAGCAGAAACGTGCTCAAACTAGGATCAATATTGGAGATGCTTTTGAAAAATGGAGAGAGGTTAGAACACAGAAAGGTTTACAGACCCATGCAGAGCTGGATAAACACTGAAGCTTCAGAGTCCACCACATGGTGACCTGTGTGAGCATGGACTCTAGAGAGGAGGGGGGGGGAGACAGATCTCTATGATGTTTAGAATTTAGACTGCAGTACCCATTTTAAACACTAGGGGGCAGAGTTACATACTGCTCCTTTAAGTCCTTTTTTATCTGTCTGCAGAAAAATGAGGAATGACTCTGAATCCTCCTGATGTCATTTACAAAGATCATAAAGTAAAAGAAGAAACCTTCACTGTGTCCTCTTCAGCTCACACACTTCATTCATCTGGAAGTGAATTCTTATGTTTGTGGGACAGCTGAGGGAGGATTTTCAAAATAAAACTTGGAGTATCGTTCTTCACATTAAACTTAATAAACGAACAGTCAGTGAACGCATCATCCTCTCCCTCCTCTTTTCAACTTGAACTTGGCCGAGACTTTCCCACCCCCCACCTCCAACCCCTCCCTCCCTGTCGAACCCCCGGCCTTCATCTTGTTCTGGTCCCAGCTGCTCTCCGTCCTCGTGTGGGAGGAAACGAGACGACGGCCTGCAGGAGGACCCCCCCCCCTGCCCCCCCCCCCCTCAGAATGAATGACAACAATAAGACAACAACAGTGTGAACCAGACACAACAGACACTTGGGGGGTGAACACAGAAACTCTTCTTCATCCTGCAGCTGCTCGTCGAGAAAGCCTTCGTCATCACATCATTCCTCCTCTTCCTCATTAAACTCTTCATCAATCTTCATCTTTTCATCACCGTTTCTGGGTTTTGTAACCAGAATTTAAATTCAATCCAGATTCCTGATCGTTACCAAGACCAAGACCAGATCTGAAGACCAGGACCAGGTCTGAAGACCAGAACCAGTTCTTATGACCTGCTTTAAACATGTCAGGCCAGACCCAGGTCACGGAGTCTGGGTCAGACTTTGAGCTCTCGTCACACCGACTGACTGGAAACAACGGATCAAACCAGAACTTAACCCACACCGAGCCAGAACGCTTTCTCAGCCGCTCATCAGTGATGTCATCAGTGATGTCATCAGGAAGAGGAAACCACAGCATCTCTTTTCACACCTCTTTGTGTCTTTCTCCTCAGAAACTCATTTTTACAGAACAAAGACGACCCTGAACTCATCACTGATCCAACAGAATTGTCCAAACTGACCACGGATGGTTTACTGCCAAGATGATAGTGATGTCATCAGTGATGTCATCAGGACCATGAGCAGTGTTTCTAACTTAGCTGTGATGAGGACGAAGATTATTGTTTATAAAACCCTCATCATCGTTTGTGAAACGTGACGATGGTAGAAACACTCCTCAGGAGGAAACTGTCCCGTCAAAATAAAGCAGGAACTAATATTTAAATATTTAATACAATAAAAGAGCTGCATACAAAGTGTCGTGTTGACAGTCGAGACAAACTTTAAAAATCAGAAATCATTCAAAAGAGATTTCAAAATAAAACTAATCTTATAAACGAGTCAGCTGTTATTATTTCTCTGATCAGAGGGTCTGTCGTCTGTTCAGGATTAAACCTCCATCTGGGTCCTCATTATTCAGGGGGGGGGGGGGCGTTTAAAACACTGGAGCAGACAGACACCCGCCACACACACACTCTGACCTGCCCTCTAAATCCCCCCCCCCCCCCCCCACTGACAATGACCTCGGCCCCTAAAGGTCATGAGAGCCTGAGTTCAGGTCCTGAAGCGCCGCCCCCTCCCTTTTTCTCTCTGTGGTGCATTGTCGCACGCCCAAATCTGACCGTGAACTTCACAATTTTTAATCAACACCCCCCCAACCAACACACACACACACATACACACACACACACACACACAGACGTGATCAGACTGATGATGATGAAGGTTCAATCGTGAGAACCACACACACACACACACACACACACACACACACACACACACACACACACACACACACACAGTGTGTTTCTAATTAGAGCCAATTAGAGCTGCTGAGTCACTTCCTGTTTCATCAGCTGATGGGGTTATTCATCAGCTTTCTTCTTAATGAGTCCTGGAACTATTTTCAAGGCCACCTGGGGCTCACTGACACGAGGTAAATTCCTTGGAACAATCTCAAGGACCAATCTCATCTAAGACCAAAGTTTTCAAGGACATCTGGAACTCCCGTTACAACCTGCAGAAACTTCAAGGCTACATGGAGCCTTCTCAAGGACCCTGATGACCTGTTCAAGGACCAGAGAAACTTCTTCAAGGACACCTGGAAACCTCCCCAATGACCACTGTGACTGTTTCCAGGCCCACTGAAGGAGACCACAGCCTGCTCACACAGAGACAGCAGTGTTCTTGTATACTTGTGAGAACACAGTGTAGTCCCTCAGTGCGGTCTGTCAGGCAGCATACAGCGCCTGAGGGTTAAAGGGTTAACACGCACTTTGTTCTGATTGTTTCTGTGAAGGACTGTTTGTTTGTTTGTGTAAATAGGGTTTTTAGAACATGATTATTGTTGTTTCTTGATTGAGTGATAATGAATTAATAAATTAGTTTATAAGTTCATCTCTGTGGCAGGTCCTCATTACAATAGGAGACTGACACACACACACACACACACACACACACACACACACAGACAGACGGAGTGTGTGTATGGAGATGAAGTGATGAACATGTATATTTGTGAGGACCGTCTGCTCACAGAGACATCAGAGTTAACTTTTATAATAATGTTAAAATAATAAATATAATGATAATGAGTGATATGACATCGTCCTGCATCACAAACTCACATTAAAGTTTGACAGTGATATGATCATCATACCTTCATAATAAACATGTAAATACCGTAAAACTCCTAATAGAAGCCCGTCTTTAACGAGGTGTTTAAAGGTCTCAGCTTCAACATCAGAGACAGAATAAAGCTCCATGTGTTCAGGATAATAAACCTCGAATTCATGATTTATCAATGATTTTAGAATCCTGTGCACTCTTCAATATAAATCTATATATAAGTATTATAATCTTTCAACAATAGTTAAAGTCATTTCACAGACTGTTAATAGAAGTCTTACGGTATAATAATAATTAAGAAAGAAGACATGTCAGACCTGAGCAGCAGAGTCCCAGCAGCAGCAGCAGCATCTTCATCATCCTTAAATCCTTAAAGTCATCACACACACACTGAAACACACACACACACACACACGAGCAGCTCAGAAACACACAGGAACTCTTCTTCTTCTTCAGTCCTGCTCCTCTTGGAAAAGGTTCATTAATCCCTCAGTTTGTCTGCCAGGCTGCAGCTCACACACACTGCTCCTCGCATGGAGACCTGAACACAACTGACCTGACCGACCGGGGGATGAGGGGGAGGGGCCTCTGATGGAGAGGGGCGGGGCCAGAGGGACAGCAGGGAACGCATGATGGAGGGGGGGGCACTGAACCTCTGACCCTCAGGGGGGAGGGGGTCACAGCTGAGGAGCTGCTGCATTAGAAATGGGGGGGGGGCATCAACTTTATATACTGATGTTAAATCTGCAGCAAAGCATCATGGTCGGGCAGAAACAGGATGACGTGGACATCCTCTTTGAACGTGAACCATGATCTGTAAATTATTATCTACAGTCAACACACATTCAGTGAGAGAAGAAGAAGTAGAAGAAGAGAAGAAGAAGAAGAAGAGGTAGAAGAAGAGAAGAAGAAGAAGAAGAAGAAGAAGAAGAAGAAGAGGTAGAAGAAGAGAAGAAGAAGTAGAAGAAGAGAAGAAGAAGAAGAGGTAGAAGAAGAGAAGAAGAAGAGGTAGAAGAAGAGGTAGAAGAAGAGAAGAAGAAGAAGAAGAAGAAGAAGAGGTAGAAGAAGAGAAGAAGTAGAAGAAGAGAAGAAGAAGAAGAGGTAGAAGAAGAGAAGAAGAAGAAGAAGAAGAAAAGAAGAGAAGAAGAAGAGGTAGAAGAAGATAAGAAGAAGAAGAAGAAGAAGAGGTAGAAGAAGAAGAAAAGAAGAGAAGAAGAAGAGGTAGAAGAAGAGAAGAAGAAGAAGAGGTAGAAGAAGAAGAAGAAGAAGAAGAAGAGGTAGAAGAAGAGAAGTAGAAGAAGAAGAAGAGGTAGAAGAAAAGAAGAAGAAGAAGAGGTAGAAGAAGAGAAGAAGAAGAAGAAGAGGTAGAAGAAGAGAAGAAGAAGAAGAAGAGGTAGAAGAGAAGAAGAAGAAGAAGAAAAGAAGAGAAGAAGAAGAAGAAGAAGAAAAGAAGAGAAGAAGAAGAAGAAGAGGTAGAAGAAAAGAAGAAGAAGAAGAGGTAGAAGAGAAGAAGAAGAGGTAGAAGAAAAGAAGAAGGAGAAGAAGAGGTGGAAGAAAAGAAGAAGAAGAAGAAGAGGTAGAAGAGAAGAAGAGGTAGAAGAAAAGAAGAAGGAGAAGAAGAAGAGGTAGAAGAAAAGAAGAAGAAGAGGTAGAAGAAAAGAAGAAGAAGAGGTAGAAGAGAAGAAGAGGTAGAAGAAAAGAAGAGAAGAAGAAGAAGAGAAGAAGAGGTAGAAGAAAAGAAGAGAAGAAGAGAGGAAGAAGAAAAGAAGAGAAGAAGAAGAAGAGAGGAAGAGGAAGAAGAGATTTTTTTGATTTTTAAAAAATACTTTATTTACATAAATCTAAACAGGCAAACTGCTAAATTCAATCAACAAACACTTTCACATTAACAGCCGAGACAGTTTCTGAAGCTCAGCTCTCCTTTTTCTGACACACAACACATTATTTCCTCATATCCCCACAGCTCCAGGAACTTTTCCATGTTCCCCGTGGTCCTGTGGAAACAGAACTCAAGCCTTAGCCGGGCTTTAATGTTGCACCTCCACAAGGCCACCATATCAACATTAGGTCTGTATCTTGTCTCGTCTTGTAATATAAATAGCTAATTTCACTTCACCAATTAAAAAGTTCAAAAGTTGGCACTTCAATTTAGTTTCTTTTCTGTAACGGATTCCACTGATAAAAACAGGACCTGAAAAAACAACACCAAAAGAATTAAAAACAACAGTTAAAAAACTAAAAAAACTGTTAAAAAACTAAAAAAATTGTTAAAAAACTAAAAAAACTGTTAAAAAACTAAAAACAACACCAAAAGAATTAAAAAAAACAGTTAAAAAACTAAAAAAAACAGTAAGTCTGGTGCACTCAGAAAAGACATGAAACACATTCTCAGGCAGAGCACAGAAAGGACGTTTAAAAGAACTGGATTAATAACAGATAAAAACGCATTAGCAGCAATAGCACCGTGTAAAATCCTCCACTGAAGGTCACCAGTTTGTTTTTTAAAGGTGGTTTGTACAGAGTCCTCCACTGAGGGGCCTGCCCCCCGAGTCTGTCGGTCCACACTGAGACAGCTCGATCAGCCAGGTTCTTCTGGTTTATGTTTTTCACACAGTTTTTGTAAAGAGTCTTTTGGTCCACGCTGTGCAGATTTAATGTTTCATTGTCTCTCACAGTCAGGAGGGGACCACTGAGCTCTGTGAACCCCGGGTTGAGGTGGAGGTCAGGGAACATGTCCGTGGGGTCAGGTTGAACCCCTCCCTAACTGTACACTCGGAGCAGGCTCTTCTCCTTAGCAGAGAGCTTCTGTCTCCACAGCTCCAGACTTCTCTGAACCAGTCTGGCAGAACGGACCTCCAACAGAGAACTCACGGCCTGGATGTCAGAGAGTGCTGGTCCCGCAGAGTCCACCAGTTGTTTCAGTGACACGGTCTTTGTGCTACACAACGCCCCCATCAGTCCTGGTACGGAGCTGCAACACACATCCAGTCTGGCACCACAAACTAAAGGCCCCATCAACAACCAGTGCAGAGAGTTATATTTAAGTTGTTTCCAGTCAAATAAAGTGCAGGATTTAAAAACCCCTTGATAAAACCGAGGTAGCACACTTAACTTTAACATTTTTAAATCAGTTAAAAACAGAGCAGCATCCAGTCCCAGGTTATTTACTCGCCTGAATATGCAGCTGGCCACATCCCTCCACACTAAGTCAGGAGGTCCTGTTAGAAACTTCTGAACAAACTGTAACCTGAAGGTGGACAAGGCCCTGACCCCCCTCCTCTCTGGATAAAAACAAAACACCCTGTGGCACCCAATGCAAACTAGTCCAGAAGAAATTAATCATTTTGTCTGGATCTGAGCCAACAGACCTGATGGGGGGTCCAAACAGGCTAGCCGGTGCCACAGTAAAGAGGCTACCAGGTTGTTTAAAACCAGTACCCTGCCTCTATACGACATCTGGGAATGTAGCCATCTCCACTTTGCTAACTTGCTCTCTACTTTTTCTGTTATGTTTTCCCAGTTCTTCTTTACAACATTTTCCTCTCCTAAAAAGAGGCCGAGGTATTTGAAGCCATCCCTTCTCCAGACCAGGCTTTGAGGGAGGACAGGGAGGCTTTCACGCCACACACCAACAGCAACAGCTTCGCTCTTACTCCAGTTGACCTTGGCAGAGGACATAACAGAAAACTTATCACTGACACTGATTAATGTGTTTACATCTTGTTGGTCTTTTAATAAAACAACAACATCATCAGGAAAAAACTATATTGCTATTAAAACCAGGTAAAAGCAGACCATGAACAGTTGTACGGATCTTCTGAAGGAGGGGTTCCAGGGAGAGTGCATAGAGCATCCCAGACAGAGCACAGCCCTGCCGAACGCCCCTATGCACCCTAAAAGGAGCACACAAGCTACCATTAATCTTCAGCACACTCTCAATGTCAACATACAACACCTGGATCTTGGCAATGAGACCAGCGCTGAACCCAAACCTCCTCATAGTTTTCCAAAGGAAGCAGTGCTCAACGTGGTCAAATGCCTTTTCTTGATCTAAAGAGATCAAACCAGTATTCAAGCCTAATGAACTGCAGACCTCCAAAACATCTGGAATCAGATAGATATTATCTATCATTGACCTGCCGGGCACACAGTACGTCTGGTCACATCTAGATAATCATGAGCCAAGATCTCCCAGTAGGCTTTATAAAACTCTACAGTGAGTCCATCAATGCCCGGGGCTTTGCGGCCCTGCATGCTCTGGAGGGCTGTATACAATTCACGTACATCCAGAGGGCGCTCTAACTGGGAGTTGGTCTCCTCAGAGACCTGAGGTAGTCCACTGCAGAACTCCTCCAACAGCTCAACATTCTCTGTGTACTCACTCTTAAACAATGAGGAGTAAAACTGAACAGCTCTCTTCCTGATCTGGCCTGGTTCACTCAGTTCCTGCCCCGTGTCTGACAGCAGGGAGTGGATCAACTTCCTCTGCCCGTGTTTCCTCTCCAAGCTAAAGAAGAAGCTAGAGGGAGCATCCATCTCTGTGATATTCTGGACTCGGGACCGGACCAGTGCACCTTGTACTTTGGTGTCCAGCAGATTGACTAAAGTCGTCTTTTTAGTTTTGAGGATTTCAATATATCCTCGATCTCCTGTGGACTCACTCATTTGTTCTAGTTCCACTACATCAGTCTCCAGGTCTCTGATAGATCTGGTGATATCACGTGTAACATTGAGAGTATGCTGTTGACACAGTCATTTAATTTGAATCTTTCCATGGTCCCACCACTGCCTTAGACAGGTAAACTCACTCTTCCTCTGTCTAAAACCAAAAATAATTTAGTGCTTCTGTAAAACTTTGATCAATAGTTAAAACTGAATTAAAATGCCAGTAGGCGCTTTTAGGTCAAATGTTTCTAATAAAAACATCAAGTGATCTGTAAAACCCACTGGTAAAATCTGACAATGATGCTTAAAACAATAAAAACGATCAAGACGAGCTAAGGAGATTCTGTTCTCATTAACGTGGGACCATGTGTACTGTCTGGAGCTTGTGTGCATCCTTCTCCATACATCCACCAGGCTATGGGAAGAGACCAGCTGCTTCAGAGCCTGCTGGGACACTGGATGAGGCTCTGCATGGTTACCCTCTAAAAGCTCCTTTTCTGTACAATTAAAATCCCCTCCTAAAAATACAGAATCAGATGACCCACATTCCTACAATTTTTCAGTAACTTTTAAGAAGAAACGCTTTCTCTCTGCACCGTTGTTTGGAGCATAAATATTCATAAAAACAATATTAAACTGCTCAAAAGCAGCTCGGACTAAAAGACACCTCCCCTGGACGACATGTTGCACCTCTAAAGACTTTGGAGTAAAAGACTGAGAGAACAGGATGCCCACTCCTGCACTCAGTGAGGTGTTAAAATGTCTTCCCCTCTCCACTCTCTGCACCAGTCCACTTCATTGATACTGTCACTGTGTGTTTATAATAAAACATCAATGTGTTTAAGTTTGGCTGTTTCATATAAAATTGCTCTTTTTCTCGCCTCTCTTGCTCCGTTCAGATTTAAAGTGCCGATTTTAAAAGTGTTCATGAAGGATGAGAGGTTAAGAACAACATTAAAAACTGCTATCAAACTCAATAAAGTGCATAAACGTGCCATTTTAAAAATCATTAACAGATTTGTTTACGAATTTTGAACATTACTTTCTTTAATCTAAAAACCTCTTGGTCTGTAAAACCAGATTGGACTTTGTTGCTAATGTGATGTTTTACTGAAGAATAAAATATACTTTTGTCAGGAAAATATTTTTACAGGTTTACTCCCTTCATACACTTAGTCTGTAGAAGGTTTAAACATTGTGACTGGATAGAGGTCTTCATGGTTTACTCTCTTCATACACTTAGTCTGTAGAAGGTTTAAACATTGTGACTGGATAGAGGTCTTCATGGTTTACTCCCTTCATACACTTAGTCTGTAGAAGGTTTAAACATTGTGACTGGATAGAGGTCTTCATGGTTTACTCTCTTCATACACTTAGTCTGTAGAAGGTTTAAACATTGTGACTGGATAGAGGTCTTCATGGTTTACTCTCTTCATACACTTAGTCTGTAGAAGGTTTAAACATTGTGACTGGATAGAGGTCTTCATGGTTTACTCTCTTCATACACTTAGTCTGTAGAAGGTTTAAACATTGTGACTGGATAGAGGTCTTCATGGTTTACTCTCTTCATACACTTAGTCTGTAGAAGGTTTAAACATTGTGACTGGATAGAGGTCTTCATGGTTTACTCCCTTCATACACTTAGTCTGTAGAAGGTTTAAACATTGTGACTGGATAGAGGTCTTCATGGTTTACTCCCTTCATACACTTAGTCTGTAGAAGGTTTAAACATTGTGACTGGATAGAGGTCTTCATGGTTTACTCTCTTCATACACTTAGTCTGTAGAAGGTTTAAACATTGTGACTGGATAGAGGTCTTCATGGTTTACTCTCTTCATACACTTAGTCTGTAGAAGGTTTAAACATTGTGACTGGATAGAGGTCTTCATGGTTTACTCTCTTCATACACTTAGTCTGTAGAAGGTTTAAACATTGTGACTGGATAGAGGTCTTCATGGTTTACTCTCTTCATACACTTAGTCTGTAGAAGGTTTAAACATTGTGACTGGATAGAGGTCTTCATGGTTTACTCTCTTCATACACTTAGTCTGTAGAAGGTTTAAACATTGTGACTGGATAGAGGTCTTCATGGTTTACTCTCTTCATACACTTAGTCTGTAGAAGGTTTAAACATTGTGACTGGATAGAGGTCTTCATGGTTTACTCTCTTCATACACTTAGTCTGTAGAAGGTTTAAACATTGTGACTGGATAGAGGTCTTCATGGTTTACTCCCTTCATACACTTAGTCTGTAGAAGGTTTAAACATTGTGACTGGATAGAGGTCTTCATGGTTTACTCTCTTCATACACTTAGTCTGTAGAAGGTTTAAACATTGTGACTGGATAGAGGTCTTCATGGTTTACTCTCTTCATACACTTAGTCTGTAGAAGGTTTGAAGCTGTCTCACACCATACTCCTGTCTGTCTGTTTACCTGTCTGTCATCATGTTCCTGTCTGTCTGTTTACCTGTCTGTCATCATGTTCCTCTATACAGTCTGTTTACCTGTCTGACACCATGTTCCTGTCTGTCTGTTTACCTGTCTGTCATCATGTTCCTCTCTGTCTGTTTACCTGTCTGTCATCATGTTCCTCTATACAGTCTGTTTACCTGTCTGACACCATGTTCCTGTCTGTCTGTTTACCTGTCTGACACCATGTTCCTGTCTGTCTGTTTACCTGTCTGTCATCATGTTCCTCTATACAGTCTGTTTACCTGTCTGTCATCATGTTCCTCTATACAGTCTGTTTACCTGTCTGTCATCATGTTCCTGTCTGTCTGTTTACCTGTCTGACATCATGTTCCTGTCTGTCTGTTTACCTGTCTGTCATCATGTTCCTCTATACAGTCTGTTTACCTGTCTGTCATCATGTTCCTCTCTGTCTGTTTACCTGTCTGACATCATGTTCCTGTCTGTCTGTTTACCTGTCTGTCATCATGTTCCTCTCTACAGTCTGTTTACCTGTCTGACATCATGTTCATCTCTGTCTGTTTACCTGTCTGACATCATGTTCCTGTCTGTCTGTTTACCTGTCTGTCTGCTTGCTAGCTTTTGCTGCTGCTAAAACATTCCTTCTCTTACTGCGTCTCTTTTGTGGAGCTGATTTCAAAGAAACCTCTTGTTCCATCATCTCCACAGCTTCACCTGTCTCACCTGCTATGCTGACTTCACCTACCTGTTCAGCACACACCTCACTCACCTGCCTGTTAAAACCCCCTGCTACCTTACCTGTCTCACTTGCCTGCTCTTTCCTTACCTCACTGTTTTCTCCTCCCTGTTTATCACACACCTCACTTACCTCACACACTTCACCTGTCTCACACACTTCACCTGTCTCACACATTACATTTTCCTTACATACTTCACCTGTCTGTGTCTCACCTCCCTCACCGTTCCTCCCAGCGACTACTCTCTCCCTCTCCACACAATACTGCCACCTTTCTCTGGTTGTTTCTCAGAGCTGCCGCTCTGCGCGACCGCACCACCTTCTGCCCCGCACCACCTTCTGCCCCGCACCACCTTCTGCATCGACGGGCTGCCCCGCACCACCTTCTGCCCCGCACCACCTTCTGCATCGACGGGCTGCCCCGCACCACCTTCTGCCCCGCACCACCTTCTGCATCGACCGGCTGCCCAGCAGCGGCCGGCTGCCCTCTGGACCAGACCCCTGCACCTCCGGAGCGCCGCTCCCCCGCGCCGGGCGGAGCCGAGTTGGCCCGTTTAGGACATGCTTCATGTCCCTCTTCACCACAACCGAAACATTTCATATTTGAGGACGTCGCAAACAAAACATAATCAAAATCTTCCACTCGCACATGAAAGCGGATATTAAACTCCTCATTACGGTTGTTCAATATCATGAACAGTTGCCTCCGATGAGAGACAACATGTTTCAACAGAGGCGATTTACAGCCAGACAAAACTTTTCTGATAGGAGACACCACCTTCCCATGTCTGGACAGCTCCCTGCACAGAAAATCATCACTAATAAACGGAGGGACATTAGACATAGTGATTTTTGTTGCAGGCAGAATCAGCGGTGTTACCAAACATCCCATTCACAGAAATACCAGACTCCACCAGCAGGTGTGTCTGTTCCACTCTCTCTACAAACATAACAACACATCCATTCATACGCGCTGCAGACTTCACGGACTCATGTCCGATCAGCTCTCCCACAGCCAAAGCAACATCCTCCAC
>NC_083622.1:217500-250000 GCF_963584025.1 Labrus mixtus | reverse complement strand
GGTCAGTGTATACCCTCTGGTATTAATATGAATAACAAGAGAGTTCGACTCTCCGACCTGTCTAAAGAATCTCATCTGTGTTTTCTGTGTGTGTGTGTGTGTGTGTGTTTTCTGTGTGTGTGTGTGTGTGTGTGTGTGTGTGTGTGTGTGTGTGTGTGTGTGTGTGTGTGTGTGTGTGTGTGTGTGTGTGTGTGTGTGTGTGTGTGTGCAGGAGACAGACTACATCATGTCGTACTTTGATAACGGGGAGGAGTTTGGAGGTGACAGTGACGAAAACATGGACGAGGCTATTTACTGAAACAGTAGCACCTGTTTTCATCACTTTTTACTGTGTGTGCGCGTGTATCTGTCGGTGTGTGGATGAGGGTGTGTGTGTACAGAGGATCCGTCCATCAGCTGTTTGTCTGTTTAAAAAAAATATTTCTGTTTAAAAAAGAGGAATAATTGTTCTGTATCTTTAAAACTGTTTTTTAACTGTTTGTACTCGTGTTTTATCAGTTTTATTGTTTTTATAAATAAAATGAAAAACTGTTGGTTAATAAAAAAATGAAAACACAATGAGTTAAATGTAATCAATCAATGAATCAGTCTTTATTTGTATAGCATCAACTCATAGCAAGTGTCATCTCGAGACACTTTACAAAAAGCAGCTAAAAGACCTTACTCCCGACCTAAACACCCGGCTTAATCCATCATGAGCAGCAAAAGTTACAGTGGTAAGATATCCATTCATATATATCCACATTCACACCCTGATGGTAGAGGCTGCTGAGTAAAGAGTCCATCAGTGTTAACTCATCCATTCACACACATTCACACGCTGATGGTAGAGGCTGCTGAGTAAAGGGTCCATCAGTATTAACTCATCCATTCATACACATTCACACCCTGATGGTAGAGGCCGCTGAGTAAAGAGTCCATCAGTATTAACTCATCCATTTATACACATTCACACACTGATGGTAGAGGCCGCTGAGTAAAGAGTCCATCAGTATTAACTCATCCATTCATACACATTCACACACTGATGGTAGAGGCTGCTGCGTAAAGAGTCCATCAGTATTAACTCATCCATTCATACACATTCACACCCTGATGGTAGAGGCCGCTGAGTAAAGAGTCCATCAGTATTAACTCATCCATTCATACACATTCACACACTGATGGTAGAGGCCGCTGAGTAAAGAGTCCATCAGTATTAACTCATCCATTCATACACATTCACACACTGATGGTAGAGGCTGCTGCGTAAAGAGTCCATCAGTATTAACTCATCCATTCATACACATTCACACACTGATGGTAGAGGCCGCTGAGTAAAGAGTCCATCAGTATTAACTCATCCATTTATCCACATTCACACACTGATGGTAGAGGCCGCTGAGTAAAGAGTCCATCAGTATTAACTCATCCATTTATACACATTCACACACTGATGGTAGAGGCCGCTGAGTAAAGAGTCCATCAGTATTAACTCATCCATTTATCCACATTCACACACTGATGGTAGAGGCCGCTGAGTAAAGGGTCCATTAGTATTAACTCATCCATTCACACACTGATGGTAGAGGCCGCTGAGTAAAGAGTCCGTCAGTATTAACTCATCCATTCATACACATTCACACACTGATGGTAGAGGCCGCTGAGTAAAGAGTCCGTCAGTATTAACTCATCCATTCATACACATTCACACACTGATGGTAGAGGCCGCTGAGTAAAGGGTCCGTCAGTATTAACTCATCCATTCATACACATTCACACACTGATGGTAGAGGCCGCTGAGTAAAGGGTCCGTCAGTATTAACTCATCCATTCATACACATTCACACACTGATGGTAGAGGCCGCTGAGTAAAGGGTCCATCAGTATTAACTCATCCATTCATACACATTCACACACTGATGGTAGAGGCCGCTGAGTAAAGAGTCCATCAGTATTAACTCATCCATTCACACACTGATGGTAGAGGCTGCTGTTAGAGACCATCAGTATGTATCTCCCAAAGGTTCCAATATAGTGTATCATGTCAGATATATTGTTTGGTATTATATGATCTCATATCTGTCTGTAGATAAATATGATTTACAGTTTAAAACATTGAGTACAGTAAAACTCTCTGTGTGCAGCTTGAGTGTGTCAGGGGTCAAATGAAAGAACAGCTGCAGACAGTAAACAAGCGTCCTATTACACACACACACACACACACTCACTCACACTCACTCACACACACACACACACACACACACACACACACACTCCTATATTAAAGTCGGTGTGTGAACCCTGACATGTTAAGGTCTGTTTGCTACTAAACCTGTTTCAATGGTTCAGTATTAAAGTTCCCCTCAGTTTCCTTTTATTCATTGAACGAAAAAGGACAGATGTCAAACAGGTTTATTTATTTTAATATAAAAATAAAATGTTTTTATTTACATCATATTTACAACTCAGTTTGTCAAAAGTTACGCTGTACGTAAAAAACACTCCATGCACATATTTAAAATAAAACTAATCACAGAGAAATTGCCGAGTCATCACAGAGAAACTGTCGAGTTATCACAGAGAAACTGTCGAGTCATCACAGAGAAACTGCTGTGATGTTGAGTCATCACAGAGAAACTGCCGAGTCATCACAGAGAAACTGTTGAGTCATCACAGAGAAACTGCCGAGTCATCACAGAGAAACTGCTGTGATGTTGAGTCATCACAGAGAAACTGTCTAGTCATCGCAGAGAAACTGCCGAGTCATCACAGAGAAACTGTCTAGTCATCGCAGAGAAACTGCAGAGTCATCACAGAGAAACTGTCTAGTCGTCGCAGAGAAACTGCCGAGTCATCACAGAGAAACTGCCGAGTCATCACAGAGAAACTGCCAACTGCTGAGTCATCACAGAGAAACTGCTGAGTCATCAAACTGTTGTCACAGTTACAGAAGCTGTAGGAGGCGTGGCCGTGTATATGTGGGCGTGGTCATGTGAGGAGGTCCTGGACCAGGGGAGGGGGGATCTCAGAGCTCCGATCCACCTGAAGAACAAAGAGAAGATTGTTGATAAATCACCGGATCTCTTCTCTCCTGTTCCTGTGTGTGTGTGTGTGTGTGTGGGTGTGGACATTTAGGGGCGGAGTCTCTGAGACGTCTGACACTTTTCTTCACTCGTTTCATTTCTTTTTAAAATGGCGTTGGTACTGACCTCACTGTAGGCGGGGGGAGGGGAGAGGAGGTGTGACAGTGGGGGCGTTCTCATGAACAGCCCGCCCTCGTCGTCGTCCTCTCCCCCGTCATAGTCTTGTAGCAGGGGGGTGAGTGTGGCGTCCCCCCTCAGGTGGATGTTGCTGTAGCTCGGGGGGGCGGAGGGGAGCGAGGCCCAGCTGCTCAGCGACGCCCCCCCCTGGCTGCTCATGCTGCTCGTCCTGCTGCCCACGCCACTGAACGGGATCGTCCCAATGACCAGTGGCAGCTCCACCGCCAGCTTCTCGCTGCCAGGGACATGCAGGTAG
The DNA here is from genome assembly GCF_963584025.1 of Labrus mixtus. Lineage (NCBI taxonomy): Eukaryota > Metazoa > Chordata > Actinopteri > Labriformes > Labridae > Labrus > Labrus mixtus. The sequence continues at coordinate 246,502 of NC_083622.1, read as the reverse complement.
ATCTGTGGGGGCGGGGCCTGTTAGTGTGTTTATCTCATTGCTGTGTGATGATGTCACCAGCTGGACTCACCATGAGGGCGTAATCCACCCTGATGATGTCACAGCCCTGCAGCGTGGGCTTCAGTTTGGGGACTCTGATGGTCTTTCCCTGCCACATGTCACACATCCCCGAGATGATGTGGTTCCCCCTCGCCGCCGCCAGCTTCTGACGCAGCACCTGACAGGTCGGAGGTCAAAGGTCAGACAGACTCACAGCGTTCTGTAAACCAGACAGGAAGTGACATTGTGTTCGTACCTTTGTGCATCCGTCTGCGATGTATGTTTGTTTGGCGATGATGGCGGCCTTCGGCACGACGATGCGTGAACACGTGTTCTCGAATTTGGCGTTGATGTCGATGTCCTCGCCCTCACAGAAGCCCTTCCTGACGATCTGAGCACTGATTGACACCTGTCCGTCAGGGATGAACATGCAGGTGACTTTTTTCTGAGCCGAGGCTGCAGCCGGAGCCTGACAGGAAACAGGAAGTGGATCAATGACATTCAGACCTTGTCAGGTAGAGTCACAGGTAGTGTGTGTGTGTGTGTGTGTGTGTGTGTGTGTACCAGCAGGTCTGGTCGGTTCACGTCCAGCGGCTCCTCCACCTCAAACTCACGCTCACACTGCAAAGCATTCTGGGAAGGTCTGTCCAGAGACGCCCGCACGTAGTAACGAACGGAGCCAAACTTTCCTTTATAGGATGACACGAGACGCCTGCAACACGACAGAGACGGATAACAGATCTATAACAGATCTATAGTAGATCTATAACAGATCTATAACTGATAACATATCTATAACAGATCTATAACTGATCTATAACAGATCTATAACAGATCTATAACAGATCTATAACAGATCTATAGTAGATCTATAACAGATCTATAACAGCTCTATAACAGATCTATAACTGATCTAGAACAGATCTAGAACAGATCTAGAACAGATCTAGAACTGATAACTGATCTATAACAGATCTATAGTAGATCTATAACAGATCGATAACAGATCTATTACTGATAACAGATCTATAAAAGATCTATAACTGATCTATAACAGATCTATAACTAATCTATAACAGATCTATAACTGATAACAGATCTATAACTGATCTATAATAGATCTATAACTGATTTATAGTTGATCTATAACAGATTTATAATTGATCTATAACAGATCTATAACTGATCTATAATAGATCTATAACTGATCTATAACTGATCTATAATAGATCTATAACAGATTTATAACTGATCTATAACTGATCTATAATAGATCTATAACAGATTTATAATTGATCTATAACAGATTTATAATTGATCTATAACTGATCTATAACTGATCTATAACTGATCTATAACTGATCTATAACAGATTTATAAAAGATCTATAACTGATCTATAACAGATTTATAAAAGATCTATAACTGATCTATAACTGATCTATAATAGATCTATAACTGATCTATAACTGATCTATAACTGATCTATAACAGATTTATAACAGATCTATAACTGATCTATAACTGATCTATAATAGATCTATAACTGATCTATAATAGATCTATAACAGATTTATAACTGATCTATAACAGATCTATAACTGATCTATAATTGATCAGAGTCTCACCCAGCAGCGGGCAGCTCGAAGCCAAACAAGAAATTGTAGGTTTTTCCGGCCTGCAGCAGGAAGTTACCATTTGAGTCTGAACAGAGAAAAAAAAACATCAATAAAAACATGATCCACTGATTCAAATGACTCTTTAACTCAATAATACTAACGACTCTTTAACTCATAAATAATGACTCTTTCACTCATTAATACTAACGACTCTTTAACTCAATAATACTAACGATTCTTTAACTCATTAATACTAACGACTCTTTAACTCAATAATACTAACGACTCTTTAACTCATAAATACTAACGACTCTTTAACTCATAAATAATGACTCTTTAACTCATTAATACTAACGACTCTTTAACTCATAAATAACGACTCTTTAACTCATTAATACTAACGACTCTTTAACTCATAAATAACGACTCTTTAACTCATTAATACTAACGACTCTTTAACTCAATAATACTAACGACTCTTTAACTCATTAACATTTAGCTCCTCTTCACCTTCAATAAGCTCCTCTTGCTCACCAAGATCCACCTCCTCACTTAGCTCGTCTTCATATTAATTAAGCCCCTCCTCCTCACCTTTACTAAGCTCCGCCTCCAGTCGTAGCTCCTCCTCATATTTCAGGTACTCGACCTCCTGGCAGCAGTTCTTGCGTTTCTTCCCGCCGCGATGGTCAACGCGGGCGCAGCCAGCTGCAGTGACAGTGAGGCGGACGACTCTACAGGTGTGAGCGGCCTCCAGCTGCACAACGCCCGACAGTTTGTCCCCGCTACAATAGAAGGAGCGAGCAGGGTCAGAGAGGAGGAGCCTGAACACATGGAGTCTGTTCTCATTGGACAGAACCATGACTGCTGAGTGACGGATCAGGTCTTAGTCTGGTCCTCTCTCAGACCGGGGTTATATACTGGCGAGCTGAGGGGGGGGGGGGGGGGGGGGGTGAGGAAGGGGTCTCGGTGTCCTGTTACCGCCCACAGAGCAGCATGCTCTCACAGTGTGGACACACCAAGCTAAAGGTCTGATTGGTTAGAGCAGTCTATATGACAGATTGTAGCCAATCAGAGTACAGTGAAGCAGCGTGGTCAGCTCGTGCTTCGGGGGGGCGTGGCCTGAACCTGCAAGCCAAAAATAAGATTCAATGAGTTAAAAGAGTAAAGTCATCAGAGTCAGAATAGAAACAGATTTACTAGACAGCTGCTGAACAGACAATAACAACCCAACCAAAACAACGACACAGAGACAACAACACAGAGACAACAACAACACAGAGACAACAACAACACAGAAACAACAACACAGAGACAACAACAACACAGAAACAACAACACAGAGACAACAACAACAATACAGAAACAACAACACAGAGACAACAACAACACACAGGGACAACAACATAGAGACAACAACAACACAGAAACAACAACACAGAGACAACAACAACAATACAGAAACAACAACACAGAGACAACAACAACACAGGGAGAACAACAACACAGAAACAACAACACAGAGACAACAACAACACACAGGGAGAACAACAACACAGAAACAAAACAAAGAAAACAACAACACACAGTGACAACAACAACACAGAAACAACAGAACCAGGGTAACAACAACAAAGAGACAATAACACAGAGACAACAACAACACACAGAGACAACAACACAGAGACAACAACACAGAGACAACAACACAGAGACAACAAACAGAGACAACAACACAGGGACAACAACAAAGATACAACAACACAGAGACAACAACAAAGAGACAACAACAACACAGAGACAACAACAACAACAACACAGAGATATCAACACACAACAACAACAAAGAGACAACAGTACAGAGACAAAAACAAAACAGCGACAACAACACACAGATATACTAACGACACAGAAACAACAACAACAAAACCGAGACAACACAGAGATACCAACAACACAGAGACAACAACTCAGACAACAACGATAACACAGAGACAACAACAACAACAAAGAGACAACAGTACAGATACAAAAACAACAAAACAGCGACAACACACAGATACAGTTGTGCTCATAAGTTTACATACCCTGGCAGAATTTTAGATTTTTTTGGTCATTTTTCAGAGAATATGAATGATAATACAAAAACTTTTCTTTCACTCATGGTTAGTGGTTGGGTGAAGCCATTTATTATCAAACAATTGTGTTTGCTCTTTTTAAATCATAATGACAACAGAAACTACCCAAATTACCCTGATCAAAAGTTTACATACCCTAGTTCTTAATACTGTGTATTGCCCCCTTTGACATCAATTACAGCTTGAAGTCTTTTGTGGTAGTGAGTCACTTAATTTTCTCAGATGGTAAAGCTGCCCATTCTTCTTGGTAAAAAGCCTCCAGTTCCTGTAAATTCTTGGGCTGTCGTGCATGAACTGCACGTTTGAGATCTCCCCAAAGTGGCTCAATGATATTGAGGTCAGGAGACTGAGATGGCCACTCCAGAACCTTCACTTTTTTCTGCTGTAGCCAATGACACGTCGACTTGGCCTTGTGTTTTGGATCGTTGTCATGTTGGAACGTCCAAGTACGCCCCATGCTCAGCTTCCGGGCTGATGAGTGCAAATTTTCCTCCAGTATTTTCTGATAACATGTTGCATTCATCTTGCCATCAATTTTGACCAAGTTCCCTGTGCCTTTGTAGCTCACACATCCCCAAAACATCAGCGATCCACCTCCGTGTTTCACAGTAAGAATGGTGTACTTTTCATCATAGGCCTTGTTGACTCCTCTCCAAATGTAGCATTTATGGTTGTGGCCAAAAAGTTCAATTTTGGTCTCATCACTCCAAATAACTTTGTTTGAGAAGTTTTGAGGCTTGTCTCTGTGCTGTTTGGCGTATTGTAAGCGGGCTGCTTTGTGGCATTGGTGTAGTAATGGCTTTCTTCTGGCGACTCGACCATGCAGCCCATTTTTCTTCAAGCGCCTCCTTATTGTGCATCTTGAAACAGCCACACCACTTTTTTTCAGAGAGTCCTGTATGTCAGCTGAAGTTATTTGTGGGTTTTTCTTTGCATCCTGAACAATTTTCCTGGCAGTTGTGGCTGAAATTTTTGTTGGTCTACCTGACTGTGGCTTGGTTTCAACAGAATCCCTAATTTTACACTTCCTAATTAGAGTTTGAACACTGCTAATTGGCATTCTCAAATCCTTGGATATCTTTTTATATCCTTTCCTGTTTTATAAAGTTCAACTACCTTCTCCCGCAGATCCTTTGATAATTATTTTGCTTTCCCCATGGCTCGGAATCCAGCAACATCAGTGCAGCACTGGATGAAACATGCAGGGGTCTGTCAGTAGCCCAGAAACTCACTGACTTTTTATACACACACACTGATTACAAGCAAACAGATCACAGGTGAGGCAGGTTACCTTCAGTAGCCATTTAGACCCATGTGTGTCAACTTGTGTGTATGTTATCTGGCCAAAACCTCCAGAGTATGTAAACTTTTGATCAGGGTAATTTGGGTAGTTTCTGTTGTCATTATGATTTAAAAAGAGCAAACACAATTGTTTGATAATAAATGGCTTCACCCAACCACTAACCATGAGTGAAAGAAATTTTTTTGTATTATCATTCATATTCTCTGAAAAATTACCAAAAAAATCAAAAATTCTGCCAGGGTATGTAAACTTATGAGCACAACTGTATACCAACGACACAGAAACAACAACACAAAGACTTCAACAATAGAACCAAGGCAACAACAACAACAAAAAGACAACAACGACAAAGAGACAACAACACAGAAACAACAACACAGAGACAACAACAACACACAGGGACAACAACAACACAGAAACAACAACACAGAGACAACAACAACAACACACAGGGACAACAACAACACAGAAACAAAACAGAGAAAACAACAACACACAGTGACATCAACAACACAGAAACAACAGAACCAGGGTAACAACAACAAAGAGACAACAACACAGAGACAACAACAACACACATGGACAACAACAAAGAGACAACAACACAGAGACAACAACACAGGGACAATAACACAGAGACAACAACACAGAGACAACAACAACACAGGGACAACAACACAGAGACAACAACAAAGAGACAACAACAAAGAGACAACAACACAGAGACAACAACAAAGATACAACAACACAGAGACAACAACAACACAGAAACATCAACATAGAGACAACAACAACACACAGAGACAACAACAAGACAGAAACAACAACACAGAGACAACAACAACACACAGGGACAACAACAAGACAGAAACAAAACAGAGAAAACAACAACACACAGTGACAACAACAACACAGAGACAACAGCAACACACAGAGACAACAACACAGAGACAACAACACAGGGACAACAACAAAGAGACAACAACAACACAGGGACAACAACAAAGAGACAACAACACAGGGACAACAACACAGAGACAACAACACAGGGACAACAACACAGAGACAACAACAAAGAGACAACAAACAGAGACAACAACACAGCGACAACAACACAGGGACAACAACAAAGATACAACAACACAGAGACAGCAACAAAGAGACAACAACACAGAGACAACAACACACAGGGACAACAACAACACACAGGGACAACAACAAAGATACAACAACACAGAGACAACAACAACACAGAAACAACAACACAGAAACAAAACAGAGAAAACAACAACACACAGTGACAACAACAACAACAACACAGAAACAACAGAACCAGGGTAACAACAACAAAGAGACAACACACAGAGACAACAACAACACACATGGACAACAACAAAGACACAACAACACAGAGACAACAACACAGGGACAACAACAAAGAGACAACAACACAGAGACAACACAGGGACAACAACACAGAGACAAAACACAGGGACAACAACACAGAGACAACAACAAAGAGACAACAACAAAGAGACAACAACACAGAGACAACAACAAAGAGACAACAACACAGAGACAACAAACAGAGACAACAACAAAGATACAACAACACAGAGACAACAACAACACAGAAACATCAACATAGAGACAACAACAACACACAGGGACAACAACAACAACACAAAAACAACAACACAGAGACAACAACAACACACAGGGACAACAACAACAACACACAGAGACAACAACACACAGGGACAACAACACACAGGGACAACAACAAAGATACAACAACACAGAGACAACAACAACAACACAGAAACAACAACACAGAGACAACAACAACACACAGGGACAACAACAACACAGAAACAACAACACAGAGACAACAACAACACACAGGGACAACAACAAGACAGAAACAAAACAGAGAAAACAACAACACACAGTGACAACAACAACACAGAGACAACAGCAACACACAGGGACAACAACAAAGAGACAACAACAACACAGGGACAACAACAAAGAGACAACAACACAGGGACAACAACACAGAGACAACAACACAGGGACAACAACACAGAGACAACAACAAAGAGACAACAAACAGAGACAACAACACAGCGACAACAACACAGGGACAACAACAAAGATACAACAACACAGAGACAGCAACAAAGAGACAACAACACAGAGACAACAACACACAGGGACAACAACAACACACAGGGACAACAACAAAGATACAACAACACAGAGACAACAACAACACAGAAACAACAACACAGAAACAAAACAGAGAAAACAACAACACACAGTGACAACAACAACAACAACACAGAAACAACAGAACCAGGGTAACAACAACAAAGAGACAACACACAGAGACAACAACAACACACATGGACAACAACAAAGACACAACAACACAGAGACAACAACACAGGGACAACAACAAAGAGACAACAACACAGAGACAACACAGGGACAACAACACAGAGACAAAACACAGGGACAACAACACAGAGACAACAACAAAGAGACAACAACAAAGAGACAACAACACAGAGACAACAAACAGAGACAACAACACAGGGACAACAACAAAGATACAACAACACAGAGACAGCAACAAAGAGACAACAACAACACAGAGACAACAACACAGAGACAACAACACAGGGACAACAACACAGAGACAACAACAAAGAGACAACAACACAGAGACAACAACACAGAGACAACAAACAGAGACAACAACAAAGATACAACAACACAGAGACAACAACAACACAGAAACATCAACATAGAGACAACAACAACACACAGGGACAACAACAACACAGAAACAACAACACAGAGACAACAACAACACACAGGGACAACAACAACAACACACAGAGACAACAACACACAGGGACAACAACACACAGGGACAACAACAAAGATACAACAACACAGAGACAACAACAACAACACAGAAACAACAACACAGAGACAACAACAACACACAGTGACAACTACAACAACACAGAAACAACAGAACCAGGGTAACAACAACAAAGAGACAACACACAGAGACAACAACAACACACATGGACAACAACAAAGAGACAACAACACAGAGACAACAACACAGAGACAACAACACAGAGACAACAACACAGAGACAACAACACAGGGACAACAACACAGAGACAACAACAAAGAGACAACAACACAGAGACAACAAACAGAGACAACAACACAGGGACAACAACAAAGATACAACAACACAGAGACAGCAACAAAGAGACAACAGCACAGAGACAGCAACAAAGAGACAACAACAACACAGAGACAACAACACAGAGACAACAACACAGGGACAACAACACAGAGACAACAACAAAGAGACAACAACACAGAGACAACAACACAGAGACAACAAACAGAGACAACAACAAAGATACAACAACACAGAGACAACAACAACACAGAAACATCAACATAGAGACAACAACAACACACAGGGACAACAACAACACAGAAACAAAACAGAGAAAACAACAACACACAGTGACAACATCAACACAGAAACAACAGAACCAGGGTAACAACAACAAAGAGACAACAACACAGAGACAAAAACAACACACAGAGACAACAACACAGAGACAACAACACAGGGACAACAACAAAGAGACAACAACAACACAGGGACAACAACACAGAGACAACAACACAGGGACAACAACACAGAGACAACAACACAGGGACAACAACACAGAGACAACAACAAAGAGACAACAAACAGAGACAACAACACAGGGACAACAACACAGGGACAACAACAAAGATACAACAACAAAGAGACAACAACACAGAGACAACAACACAGAGACAACAACAACACAGGGACAACAACAACACAGGGACAACAACAACAACAACACAGAGACAACAACACACAGGGACAACAACAACACACAGGGACAACAACAACACAGAAACAACAACACAGAGACAACAACAAAGAGACAACAACAACACACAGAGACAACAACAAAGATACAACAACACAGAGACAACAACAACACAGAAACAACAACAACACACAGGGACAACAACAAAGATACAACAACACAGAGACAACAACAACACAGAAACAACAACACAGAGACAACAACAAAGAGACAACAACAAAGAGACAACAACACAGAGACAACAACAAAGAGACAACAACACAGAGACAACAAACAGAGACAACAACAAAGATACAACAACACAGAGACAACAACAACACAGAAACATCAACATAGAGACAACAACAACACACAGGGACAACAACAACAACACAAAAACAACAACACAGAGACAACAACAACACACAGGGACAACAACAACAACACACAGAGACAACAACACACAGGGACAACAACACACAGGGACAACAACAAAGATACAACAACACAGAGACAACAACAACAACACAGAAACAACAACACAGAGACAACAACAACACACAGGGACAACAACAACACAGAAACAACAACACAGAGACAACAACAACACACAGGGACAACAACAAGACAGAAACAAAACAGAGAAAACAACAACACACAGTGACAACAACAACACAGAGACAACAGCAACACACAGGGACAACAACAAAGAGACAACAACAACATAGGGACAACAACAAAGAGACAACAACACAGGGACAACAACACAGAGACAACAACACAGGGACAACAACACAGAGACAACAACAAAGAGACAACAAACAGAGACAACAACACAGCGACAACAACACAGGGACAACAACAAAGATACAACAACACAGAGACAGCAACAAAGAGACAACAACACAGAGACAACAACACACAGGGACAACAACAACACACAGGGACAACAACAAAGATACAACAACACAGAGACAACAACAACACAGAAACAACAACACAGAAACAAAACAGAGAAAACAACAACACACAGTGACAACAACAACAACAACACAGAAACAACAGAACCAGGGTAACAACAACAAAGAGACAACACACAGAGACAACAACAACACACATGGACAACAACAAAGACACAACAACACAGAGACAACAACACAGGGACAACAACAAAGAGACAACAACACAGAGACAACACAGGGACAACAACACAGAGACAAAACACAGGGACAACAACACAGAGACAACAACAAAGAGACAACAACAAAGAGACAACAACACAGAGACAACAAACAGAGACAACAACACAGGGACAACAACAAAGATACAACAACACAGAGACAGCAACAAAGAGACAACAACAACACAGAGACAACAACACAGAGACAACAACACAGGGACAACAACACAGAGACAACAACAAAGAGACAACAACACAGAGACAACAACACAGAGACAACAAACAGAGACAACAACAAAGATACAACAACACAGAGACAACAACAACACAGAAACATCAACATAGAGACAACAACAACACACAGGGACAACAACAACACAGAAACAACAACACAGAGACAACAACAACACACAGGGACAACAACAACAACACACAGAGACAACAACACACAGGGACAACAACACACAGGGACAACAACAAAGATACAACAACACAGAGAAAACAACAACAACACAGAAACAACAACACAGAGACAACAACAACACACAGGGACAACAACAACACAGAAACAACAACACAGAGACAACAACAACACACAGGGACAACAACAACACAGAAACAAAACAGAGAAAACAACAACACACAGTGACAACAACACAGAAACAACAGAACCAGGGTAACAACAACAAAGAGACAACACACAGAGACAACAACAACACACATGGACAACAACAAAGAGACAACAACACACAGGGACAACAACAAAGATACAACAACACAGAGACAACAACAACACAGAAACAACAACACAGAGACAACAACAACACACAGGGACAACAACAACACAGAAACAAAACAGAAAACAACAACACACAGTGACAACAACAACAACACAGAAACAACAGAACCAGGGTAACAACAACAAAGAGACAACACACAGAGACAACAACAACACACATGGACAACAACAAAGAGACAACAACACACAGGGACAACAACAAAGATACAACAACACAGAGACAACAACAACAACACAGAAACAACAACACAGAGACAACAACAACAACACAGAAACAACAACACAGAGACAACAACAACACACAGTGACAACTACAACAACACAGAAACAACAGAACCAGGGTAACAACAACAAAGAGACAACACACAGAGACAACAACAACACACATGGACAACAACAAAGAGACAACAACACAGAGACAACAACACAGAGACAACAACACAGAGACAACAACACAGGGACAACAACACAGAGACAACAACAAAGAGACAACAACACAGAGACAACAAACAGAGACAACAACACAGGGACAACAACAAAGATACAACAACACAGAGACAGCAACAAAGAGACAACAGCACAGAGACAGCAACAAAGAGACAACAACAACACAGAGACAACAACACAGAGACAACAACACAGGGACAACAACACAGAGACAACAACAAAGAGACAACAACACAGAGACAACAACACAGAGACAACAAACAGAGACAACAACAAAGATACAACAACACAGAGACAACAACAACACAGAAACATCAACATAGAGACAACAACAACACACAGGGACAACAACAACACAGAAACAAAACAGAGAAAACAACAACACACAGTGACAACATCAACACAGAAACAACAGAACCAGGGTAACAACAACAAAGAGACAACAACACAGAGACAAAAACAACACACAGAGACAACAACACAGAGACAACAACAAAGAGACAACAACAACACACAGGGACAACAACAAAGATACAACAACACAGAGACAACAACAACACAGAAACAACAACACAGAGACAACAACAAAGAGACAACAACAACACAGAGACAACAACACACAGGGACAACAACAACACACAGGGACAACAACAACACAGAAACAACAACACAGAGACAACAACAAAGAGACAACAACAACACACAGAGACAACAACAAAGATACAACAACACAGAGACAACAACAACAACACAGAAACAACAACAACACACAGGGACAACAACAAAGATACAACAACACAGAGACAACAACAACACAGAAACAACAACACAGAGACAACAACAAAGAGACAACAACAACACAGAGACAACAACAACACACAGGGACAACAACAACACAGAAACAAAACAGAGAAAACAACAACACACAGTGACAACAACAACACAGAAACAACAGAACCAGGGTAACAACAACAAAGAGACAACAACACAGAGACAACAACAATACACATGGACAACAACAAAGAGACAACAACACAGAGACAACAACACAGGGACAACAACAAAGAGACAACAACACAGAGACAACAACAACACAGAGACAACAACACAGAGACAACAACAACACAGAGACAACAAACAGAGACAACAACAAAGATACAACAACACAGAGAGAAGAACAACACAGAAACATCAACATAGAGACAACAACAACACACAGGGACAACAACAACACAGAAACAACAACATAGAGACAACAACAACACACAGGGACAACAACAACACAGAAACAAAACAGAGAAAACAACAACACACAGTGACAACATCAACACAGAAACAACAGAACCAGGGTAACAACAACAAAGAGACAACAACACAGAGACAAAAACAACACACAGAGACAACAACAACACAGGGACAACAACACAGAGACAACAACACAGGGACAACAACACAGAGACAACAACAAAGAGACAACAAACAGAGACAACAACACAGGGACAACAACACAGGGACAACAACAAAGATACAACAACACAGAGACAGCAACAAAGAGACAACAACACAGAGACAACAACAACACAGGGACAACAACAACACAGGGACAACAACAACAACACAGAGACAACAACACACAGGGACAACAACTACAACACACAGGGACAACAACAAAGATACAACAACACAGAGACAACAACAACAACAACACAGAAACAACAACACAGAGACAACAACAAAGAGACAACAACAACACACAGGGACAACAACAAAGATACAACAACACAGAGACAACAACAACACACAGTGACAACATCAACACAGAAACAACAGAACCAGGGTAACAACAACAAAGAGACAACAACACAGAGACAAAAACAACACACAGAGACAACAACAACACAGGGACAACAACACAGAGACAACAACACAGGGACAACAACACAGAGACAACAACAAAGAGACAACAAACAGAGACAACAACACAGGGACAACAACACAGGGACAACAACAAAGATACAACAACACAGAGACAGCAACAAAGAGACAACAACACAGAGACAACAACAACACAGGGACAACAACAACACAGGGACAACAACAACAACACAGAGACAACAACACACAGGGACAACAACTACAACACACAGGGACAACAACAAAGATACAACAACACAGAGACAACAACAACAACACAGAAACAACAACACAGAGACAACAACAAAGAGACAACAACAACACACAGGGACAACAACAAAGATACAACAACACAGAGACAACAACAACACAGAAACAACAACACAGAGACAACAACAAAGAGACAACAAACACACAGAGACAACAACAACACACAGGGACGACAACAACACAGAGACAACAACAACACACAGGGACAACAACAACACAGAAACAAAACAGAGAAAACAACAACACACAGTGACAACAACAACAACAACACAGAAACAACAGAACCAGGGTAACAACAACACAGAGACAACAACACACAGGGACAACAACACACAGGGACAACAACAAAGATTCAACAACACAGAGACAACAACAACACAGAAACAACAACACAGAGACAACAACAACACACAGGGACAACAACACAGAAACAACAACACAGAGACAACAACAACACACAGGGACAACAACAATACAGAAACAAAACAGAGAAAACAACAACACACAGTGACAACAACAACACAGAAACAACAGAACCAGGGTAACAACAACAAAGAGACAACAACACAGAGACAACAACAATACACATGGACAACAACAAAGAGACAACAACACAGAGACAACAACACAGGGACAACAACAAAGAGACAACAACACAGAGACAACAACAACAACACAGGGACAACAACACAGAGACAACAACACAGGGACAACAACACAGAGACAACAACAAAGAGACAACAACACAGAGACAACAAACAGAGACAACAACACAGGGACAACAACAAAGATACAACAACACAGAGACAGCAACAAAGAGACAACAACACAGAGACAACAACAAAGAGACAACAACAACACAGAGACAACAGAGACAACAACACAGGGACAACAACAAAGATACAACAACACAGAGACAGCAACAAAGAGACAACAACACAGAGACAGCAACAAAGAGACAACAACACAGAGACAGCAACAAAGAGACAACAACACAGAGACAACAACACAGGGATAACAACAACACAGGGACAACAACAACAACACACAGAGACAACAACAACACAGGGACAACAACAACACAGGGACAACAACAACAACAACAACACAGAGACAACAACACACAGGGACAACAACAACAACAACACACAGAGACAGCAACAAAGATACAACAACACAGAGACAACAACAACACAGAAACAACAACACAGAGACAACAACACAGAGACAACAACAACACAGGGACAACAACAACACAGGGACAACAACAACAACACAGAGACAACAACACACAGGGACAACAACTACAACACACAGGGACAACAACAAAGATACAACAACACAGAGACAACAACAACAACACAGAAACAACAACACAGAGACAACAACAAAGAGACAACAACAACACACAGGGACAACAACAAAGATACAACAACACAGAGACAACAACAACACAGAAACAACAACACAGAGACAACAACAAAGAGACAACAACAACACAGAGACAACAACAACACACAGGGACGACAACAACACAGAGACAACAACAACACACAGGGACAACAACAACACAGAAACAAAACAGAGAAAACAACAACACACAGTGACAACAACAACAACACAGAAACAACAGAACCAGGGTAACAACAACACAGAGACAACAACACACAGGGACAACAACACACAGGGACAACAACAAAGATTCAACAACACAGAGACAACAACAACACAGAAACAACAACACAGAGACAACAACAACACACAGGGACAACAACACAGAAACAACAACACAGAGACAACAACAACACACAGGGACAACAACAACACAGAAACAAAACAGAGAAAACAACAACACACAGTGACAACAACAACACAGAAACAACAGAACCAGGGTAACAACAACAAAGAGACAACAACACAGAGACAACAACAATACACATGGACAACAACAAAGAGACAACAACACAGAGACAACAACACAGGGACAACAACAAAGAGACAACAACACAGAGACAACAACAACAACACAGGGACAACAACACAGAGACAACAACACAGGGACAACAACACAGAGACAACAACAAAGAGACAACAACACAGAGACAACAAACAGAGACAACAACACAGGGACAACAACAAAGATACAACAACACAGAGACAGCAACAAAGAGACAACAACACAGAGACAACAACAAAGAGACAACAACAACACAGAGACAACAGAGACAACAACACAGGGACAACAACAAAGATACAACAACACAGAGACAGCAACAAAGAGACAACAACACAGAGACAGCAACAAAGAGACAACAACACAGAGACAGCAACAAAGAGACAACAACACAGAGACAACAACACAGGGATAACAACAACACAGGGACAACAACAACAACACACAGAGACAACAACAACACAGGGACAACAACAACACAGGGACAACAACAACAACAACAACACAGAGACAACAACACACAGGGACAACAACAACAACAACACACAGAGACAACAACAAAGAGACAACCACACAGATACTACAACAACAAAAACACTCCTCCCTTGTTGTGGGTCAGACCCGTGTTAGTCCTCCTTCATTCAAAGACTGGACCCTGTGTCCAAGTCTCTGTGATGATCAGAGCAGCATGTCACTTTAAATGTCTTAACAGAAGTGTCTCATTGTTTACTTTATAGAGACGCTCCTCAAACAAAGATTACAGGGCGCAGAGGTTAAAGGTCTCCTTTAATGTGGAAACAGAGACACTAATGAACAGCTGTAGTCCCGCCCCACTCTTTTAGCCAGGTTTCAGCAATCATCAAACGTCTGATTGGATCAAATAAAAACCTTCTGTTGAGTCATATCAGGTATAAGAGGCGGAGACTTTAATGAAGAGGCGGGTCTTAACAACAGACTCAAGAAGTCCGGAAGAGGACTTTGAATCAGGATCTGAACTGAGAGCGCATGGCGCCTGAGGATTGGAGGCGGAGCTTCATTAATGATGATTTGAACGCTTCATTAATGATGGTATCATATCTGAACTCGTCTTCTTCTCAGGCCGTTAATGTAAACAAACAAACAAACAAACAAAGTGTGACACAGATTTGAAAGGCGTTTATTGGTAGTGCATCAAGTTAAACTTTGTTCTTTGAGCTGCAGTTCCTGTAATCTCCAGCAGAGTGTGCTGTGACCACACACGAGATTAAACGAGAGTAAACAAACAAATAAATATAAAAGACAAACAACAACAACCCCAGACACCTTGAATCAAATCTTATTTACATGAATCATGGAGAACAATGTTCTCCTGCAGCCTCACACCTCGCCTCACCTCCACCTGATGACTCAGTGAGGGGCGGAGCCAATCAGCGTCCAACAGGTTGAAGACTCAAACAGTTTGTGGAGGTGAGACTGACCCCCCCCCCCTTTAAAGAGACAGTATAAATAAATCCCTCTGTACAGCCCCGTGGTCAAAGGTCATCAGGCCCAGGAGCTCCCTATGACCTTTGACCTTTAGGATCCATCCAGTCTGCTGACCTCTGACAGTCTGTGATCGTCATCTGTTCAACTTCTGATCAAACCTGCAGAAACAGAACGTCAGGTTAACACAGAGAACCACAAGAACTGATCTACTATAGAATCTGTCAGTAGAACCAGAGCAAATAGAACCAGAGCAGATAGAACAACAGCAGAGTCAGTAGAACCACAGCAGATAGAACCACAGTGGAGTCAGTAAAACCATCAGAGAGTGATCAGAAACACAGTACAGTCAGTAGAACCACAGATCTACAGTGGGGTTCTTACTGGCGTATAGCCTCGGGGATCTGCAGTCTGTCCGTAGGGATGAACTCTGACAGGTCGTGCAGACTCTGGATGAAGCGGATCTTCCTGCCGAACTTCTCACTGAGAACCACAGAGAGTCAACGGACCAATTAAAGAACATCTTCAGTGTGAACCTGAACTCTATTGTTGTATGCTGGATGCTAACACATTAGCTATGGGCTACAGATGTTTCACTGTATACGTTAGTGTCTTTAGCCTGCAGTCTTTCTAATATCCAGCAGGGGTCTACAACACAGCATGATGTTCATTTAGTAAATGATGGTCCATTTAGAGTCACAAAGACCAGAAAGAGGGAGGAGTTAGGGCCTGTGATTTACAGGTTGCTAACACGGTGACCGGTAGCTCAGGACATATAACAATGTGAATCTATTCTGTCTTCAAATATGGTCACTTCTGGTTCCCATCAACATGTAACTCCTGAGCTCTAAGGTCTTGAGCTCTCAGGTCCTGAGCTCTCAGGTCTTGTAGGTTCCTTGGGATTGTTGGTGGGGACGTCCTGCTGTAAGTGTTTGCTGGGTGGATTTGAGTAAGTTCTGAATGGTGGTTAGCCTGCAGACACCTAAGTAAACCATCTGTTGCTATGGTTACATGTAGTGTGTGTGTGTGTGTGTGTGTGTGTGTGTGTGTGTGTGTGTGTGTGTGTGTGTGTGTGTGTGTGTGTGTTGCACACCTGATGAAGGGTTTGACCAAAGTGATCAGAGCTTTGATGTACCAGGCAGGATGGACCACCAGCAGCCCCTTCAGGTCTTTCTTCAGCCTGAACACACAGGGAGTCAGATTACATCTGTTGCTATGGAAACATGAGTGTGTATTTGTGACAGTGTGACCCCTCAAGGCTGTTCAGGTGAGTGAAACCAACGCACCTCCTGTCGATGGAGGTGTAGCACTGATTGAGCCATCTCATGGCCGGTAGCTTGTTTCTGGGAGCCATCGCACATAGGTAGACCAACAGGTAGTTCTCAGAGACCATCAGGTCTAAAGTTCCTACTATGTACCTGAGAGAGAGACACACACACACACACACACACACACACACAGACACACACACATTTTGAGCTGACTGGTTTAAATGATTCTCAGTAGAATAACATGTTTCTGTGACTCACCTGAACAGGTTGTCCATGACGTACTCATAGTCCTCTATGGTGTTCTCTGGCAGGTAGCATGAGGTGAACAGGATGATGGCATTCATCTCGTCTCCATAGTAACCTGAAAACCAATCACAGACAGAGTTTGACTTGTTCCACAGATTCTAAACCATGTGCTGGTGATACAGGTGTGTATCAGAGAGTGTGTGTGTGTGTGTGTGTGTGTGTGTGTGTGTGTGTGTGTGTGAGACTGACCTCCGTGTGACAGGACCTGCAGGTATGGCTCCAACACGCTCATGTTGACGTGGAATTCTTGTCCTGAGATGCAGAACTTCCTCCAGCGGCGCCCCCTGCTGTCCACCTGGTCCAGCTCCATCAGACCCTCTGAGTGCTCCATGGGGCTCCTCGCCAACGCTGTGGCCCCACCCCCAGTTCCCGCCCTCGCCATCCGAGGGAGGTCATCTGTCCGAGAGAGGTCAGAGTATTGTACGTTATGCAGACGACTCTCTGCTCTCTATGATCTGTAAACTGCAGCTCGGAAATCATTGATTGGAAGACAAATTTGAATCTTTCGGACTTCTGTCCCGTTGATAAGGAAACAGCTGTGGTTACCGTGGTAACCGCAGCTGATTTCATTTTATGGTAACGGTGTTTTTGAAGCCAAACAGAGTCTGGCTGTTTGAATAGAGTCATATATATCTGCAGCCTGTCTGTCTCTCTCTTAGCCTGTCTTACCCTCCCACTCCAGCTCGTGCGAGCTGTCTGGCAGTGTTCCCGTCTCACTGCCTGAAGGCGTCTCCAGAGCCTCCAGGTCGATGTTGAGAGACAGTATCTCGTCTGGCGTGGCTGACAGTGCGGCGGCAGAGAAGCCGTCGTTGCTCGGGTGAGAGTCTTTGCGGCTCAGATTGAGGCTGAGCGACGGGGCCACCAGACGCTTCTTAGCCCCGCCTCCTGATAGTGCCAGGCTGGTGGGTGGGGCTGATGGAAGAAGAGGGGCAGGACATGTGACAGGGTCAGAGGTCACTGAGAGGCGGATCATTCTCTGCTTCTTCAGAAAAAATCATTAGAAACAAAATCAAATGTTTTCAGGGTCACCTGGCTGCTCGCCGCCTGTCGGACTCTCTGACCCCCCCGGACTCCCACAATCCTCTGGGAGAGGCCTGAAACCAGAAGCCAACACAGCATTAGATTCATATAGTTTTGTTGGGTCATTATACAGATTTTACACATTAACCTGCTGAAACAAAAAAGCAGAGAGATGATGCTGGTGCTCAAGGGGCGACATCTGCTGGATCAAAAAGTTTAATATTCTAATATAATGTGTTTAAGGTGGAAGGTGGAGAGAAACCTTGGGAAGCCATCATCCTGCCACTCCTCCCTCAGCTCCAGGTCCTGGATGTTGGAGAGGTCTGAGGCCCCCACAGGAGCCCTGCAGGGACAAAAACAGAATAAAAAAGAGGCTGCTGTGTAAAGAGACCATCAGTATTAACTCATCCATTCATACACATTCACACACTGATGGTAGAGGCCGCTGAGTAAAGAGTCCATCAGTATTAACTCATCCATTCATACACATTCACACACTGATGGTAGAGGCCGCTGGGTAAAGAGTCCATCAGTATTAACTCATCCATTTATACACATTCACACACTGATGGTAGAGGCCGCTGAGTAAAGAGTCCATCAGTATTAAGTCATCCATTCATACACATTCACACACTGATGGTAGAGGCCGCTGGGTAAAGAGTCCATCAGTATTAACTCATCCATTTATACACATTCACACACTGATGGTAGAGGCCGCTGAGTAAAGAGTCCATCAGTATTAACTCATCCATTCATACACTGATGGTAGAGGCTGCTGTGTAAAGAGTCCATCAGTATTAACTCATCCATTCATACACATTCACACACTGATAGTAGAGGCTGCTGAGTAAAGAGTCCATCAGTATTAACTCATCCATTCACACACTGATGGTAGAGGCTGCTGAGTAAAGAGTCCATCAGTATTAACTCATCCATTCACACACTGATGGTAGAGGCCGCTGAGTAAAGAGTCTGGCAGTATTAACTCATCCATTCATACAAATTCACACGCTGATGGTAGAGGCCACTGAGTAAAGAGTCCATCAGTATTAACTCATCCATTCATACACATTCACACACTGATGGTAGAGGCCGCTGAGTAAAGAGTCCATCAGTATTAACTCATCCATTCATACACATTCACACGCTGATGGTAGAGGCCGCTGTGTAAAGAGTCCATCAGTATTAAGTCATCCATTCATACACATTCACACGCTGATGGTAGAGGCCGCTGTGTAAAGAGTCCATCAGTATTAAGTCATCCATTCATACACATTCACACGCTGATGGTAGAGGCCGCTGGGTAAAGAGTCCATCAGTATTAACTCATCCATTCACACACATTCACACGCTGATGGTAGAGGCCGCTGTGTAAAGAGTCCATCAGTATTAACTCATCCATTCACACACATTCACACGCTGATGGTAGAGGCCGCTGTGTAAAGAGTCCATCAGTATTAACTCATCCATTCACACAAATTAACAGGCTGATGGTAGAGGCCGCTGAGTAAAGAGTCCGGCAGTATTAACTCATCCATTCAAACACCTTCACACGCTGATGGTAGAGGCCGCTGTGTAAAGAGCCCATCAGTATTAACTCATCCATTCACACACATTCACACGCTGATGGTAGAGGCCGCTGGGTAAAGAGCCCATCAGTATTAACTCATCCATTCACACACATTCACACGCTGATGGTAGAGGCCGCTGTGTAAAGAGTCCATCAGTATTAACTCATCCATTCACACACATTCACACGCTGATGGTAGAGGCCGCTGTGTAAAGAGTCCATCAGTATTAACTCATCCATTCATACAAATTAACAGGCTGATGGTAGAGGCCGCTGAGTAAAGAGTCCGGCAGTATTAACTCACCCATTCATACACATTCACAAGCTGATGGTAGAGGCCGCTGTGTAAAGAGCCCATCAGTATTAACTCATCCATTCATACACATTCACACACTGATGGTAGAGGCCGCTGAGTAAAGAGCCCATCAGTATTAACTCATCCATTCATACACATTCACACACTGATGGTAGAGGCCGCTGGGTAAAGAGTCCATCAGTATTAAGTCATCCATTCATACACATTCACAGACTGATGGTAGAGGCCGCTGGGTAAAGAGTCCATCAGTATTAACTCATCCATTCACACACTGATGGTAGAGGCCGCTGAGTAAAGAGTCCGTCAGTTTTAACTCATCCATTCATACAAATTCACACGCTGATGGTAGAGGCCACTGTGTAAAGAATCCATCAGTATTAACTCATCCATTCATACAAATTAACAGACTGATGGTAGAGGCCGCTGAGTAAAGAGTCCGGCAGTATTAACTCATCCATTCATACAAATTCACAAGCTGATGGTAGAGGCCGCTGTGTAAAGAGTCCATCAGTATTAACTCATCCATTCACACGCTGATGGTAGAGGCCGCTGAGTAAAGAGTCCGTCAGTATTAACTCATCCATTCACACCCTGATGGTAGAGGCTGCTGAGTAAAGAGTCCATCAGTATTAACTCATCCATTCACACCCTGATGGTAGAGGCTGCTGAGTAAAGAGTCCATCAGTATTAACTCATCCATTCACACACTGATGGTAGAGGCCGCTGTGTAAAGAGTACATCAGTATTAAGTCATCCATTCATACACATTCACACACTGATGAAGCAGCAGGAGCAACTTGGGGTTAAGTGTCTTGCTCAAGGACATATTGGAACATGTGGGTGCAGGAGCTGGGATTGAACCCCCGACCTTCCGGTTGAGAGATGGCCGACTCTCCCACTGAACCACAGCAGCGCAGCTCTGTCTGATAGACTGCTTAATACTAACTCTTTTAATAAACACAAACAGATTATGACACCTGTGAGGACACTGCAGTCCTTTACACTCAAACACACACACATGTTATGATGTCTTGTGTTTTGGCCATTTTAAGTTTCTTCCTGATCTTCCTGTTAAATTGAAATCCTCAGGTCAGGTGACTGTCACCTGTTACCTTACCGGCAGGTAACCCTCTTGAGACTAAACAAACCTGCCGGACTACTCTGATTTTGACTCTTCACAGACACTCACCTGAGCAGGTGAGGGAGGCGGAGTTCTATTGTTCCTGTGTTTGTTGTTACTGAAGCAGAAGGCTAACACACCCACACAGGTGACCACAACTGTGAGTGTGTGTATGTGTGTACGTGTAGGTGTGTGTATGTGTGTACATGTAGGTGTGTGTATGTGTGTATGTGTAGATATGTAGGTAGGATGTCATCCTTTAGGTTTGGGATTATGTTTTCTCTTCGGTGCCTTCAGGGTCCAACTGGGAAATCCAGAACTCAGCAGGTTTCTGTGTTCCCCTTGAACTCTGTCAGGTGTTCTCACCTGTCCAGATGAAGGTTCTTCTGTTTAGTAGGATGACACATCCTGAAGATGTTTCAGAAGAGCATGAAGGTTTTTTTCTGGGAGTCCAGGAGCTTCAACTCTCCATGATACTCAATGACGTTCAGTGTGTTGAGGAGGTGCAGTGTGTGTTGAGGAGGTTCAGTGTGTGTTTAGAGGTGCAGTGTGTTTTGAGGACGTGCAGTGTGTTGAGGAGGTGCAGTGTGTGTTGAGGAGGTGCAGTGTGTGTTTAGAGGTGCAGTGTGTTTTGAGGAGGTGCAGTGTGTTGAGGAGGTGCAGTGTGTGTTGAGGAGGTGCAGTGTGTGTTGAGGAGGTGCAGTGTGTTGATGAGGTGCAGTGTGTGTTGAGGAGGTGCAGTGTGTGTTGAGGAGGTTCAGTGTGTGTTGAGGAGGTGCAGTGTGTTGAGGAGGTGCAGTGTGTGTTGATGAGGTGCAGTGTGTGTTTAGAGGTGCAGTGTGTTTTGAGGAGGTGCAGTGTGTTGAGGAGGTGCAGTGTGTGTTGAGGAGGTGCAGTGTGTGTTGAGGAGGTGCAGTGTGTTGAGGAGGTGCAGTGTGTTGAGGAGGTGCAGTGTGTTGTGGAGGTGCAGTGTGTGTTGAGGAGGTGCAGTGTGTTGAGGAGGTGCAGTGTGTGTTAATGAGGTGCAGTGTGTGTTGAGGAGGTGCAGTGTGTGTTGAGGAGGTGCAGTGTGTGTTGAGGAGGTGCAGTGTGTGTTGATGAGGTGCAGTGTGTGTTTAGAGGTGCAGTGTGTGTTGAGGAGGTGCAGTGTGTGTTGAGGAGGTGCAGTGTGTTGATGAGGTGCAGTGTGTGTTGAGGAGGTGCAGTGTGTGTTGAGGAGGTGCAGTGTGTTGATGAGGTGCAGTGTGTGTTGAGGAGGTGCAGTGTGTGTTGAGGAGGTGCAGTGTGTGTTGAGGAGGTGCAGTGTGTGTTGAGGAGGTGCAGTGTGTTGATGAGGTGCAGTGTGTGTTGAGGAGGTACAGTGTGTTGAGGAGGTGCAGTGTGTGTTGATGAGGTTCAGTGTGTGTTGATGAGGTGCAGTGTGTGTTGAGGAGGTACAGTGTGTTGAGGAGGTGCAGTGTGTGTTGATGAGGTTCAGTGTGTGTTGATGAGGTGCAGTGTGTGTTGATGAGGTTCAGTGTGTGTTGAGGAGGTGCAGTGTGTGTTGAGGAGGTGCAGTGTGTTGATGAGGTGCAGTGTGTTGATGAGGTTCAGTGTGTGTTGAGGAGGTGCAGTGTGTGTTGAGGAGGTACAGTGTGTTGAGGAGGTGCAGTGTGTGTTGATGAGGTTCAGTGTGTGTTGAGGAGGTGCAGTGTGTGTTGAGGAGGTGCAGTGTGTGTTGAGGAGGTGCAGTGTGTGTTGATGAGGTGCAGTGTGTGTTCGTGTGGATCCACAGGTATTTGAAGAGGATCCACAGGTGTTTGAAGAGGATCCACAGGTGTTTTAAGAGGATCCACAGGTGTTTTAAGAGGATCCACAGGTGTTTGAAGAGGACCCACAGGTGTTTGAAGAGGACCCACAGGTGTTTGAAGAGGATCCACAGGTGTTTGAAGAGGATCCACAGGTGTTTGAAGAGGATCCACAGGTGTTTTAAGAGGATCCACAGGTGTTTGAAGAGGACCCACAGGTGTTTGAAGAGGACCCACAGGTGTTTGAAGAGGATCCACAGGTGTTTTAAGAGGATCCACAGGTGTTTGAAGAGGATACACAGGTGTTTGAAGAGGATACACAGGTGTTTTAAGAGGGCCCAGAGTAATGAGCGGTGTTATTTCTTCTGCAGATTTAACGGTTTTGTCAGGATTTCCAAAATCATTGAATTTCTTCATGAGGTGATTGAGGAGGTTCCAGGAGTGCTTGAGGAGGCAGTGAGGGAGCTGTGGTGTTCTCAGGAGGTTCTCTGATCAGAAACACCCTAACCCTTCACAGCAGACAGGAAGTCAGCTGACTCACTTCAAGCTCTCTTCACTGACGGCCTGGAAAAACGAACACTCGGACCAAAAAACACAAACTGCAACTACACTTCCTCTTTGTGCTGGAACAGGAAACAAACACACACACACATACTGAAACACACACACTTACAGACACACACTTTGAAGGGTCTTGCAGTTTTTGTATGTGTGTGTGTGCTCTGCATACCTGTTGTCTGTGTGTCCAGTGGAGGAGCTCATGATGTCACAGTGATGTCACGGCGTGTTCTGACCAGCAGGTGTGGACAGCTGGACGTCGCTCGCTCTCTGAGTCTTTCTCCTTCCTCTCTCTCTCTCTCTCCCTCCCTCTCTCTGTGGGAGTTCCCACTCTCATTCAATGAGACTCGCCCTCTCTCTCTCTGCCCGACAGGTTCAGTTGCATTTCAGAGCAGAGCTGCTGTCTGATTGGCTGCTGGCCCCTGCTCTGTGCAGACAGGTGAGGCAGCAGGTGAGCTTCACTGTGACTTCATTAACATCAACCAATCAGCTGTCAGGATGTCTAAAGCAGGAGGTGTCAGGTGTCCTCATCTGTTCCTCCTGAAACTTCCTGTTGCTGCTAACGCATCACTTCCTCTTTCCGTTTCACAATAAAAGCCTCTAGAGGTTCAGTCTACACTTATTGTGAAACATGAACAGGAAGTGAAAAGTGAGGGACTCAGAGGGATTTCTTTCAAATCTTTTTTATTTAAATTGTTTCAGACAAATCTTCAGCGGGTCAAAAGCTTTGAAGGTTCAGTTTCACCTGCTCACATTCTCACCTGGCTGCAATGATGTCATCGTGTGACACCGTGACATCACTGCAGCTCACAGGTGCATACATAGCTCATCACATGATTCTCGCAGGTGTCAGGGTTCACAGATCCAGATGTGGGCGGGGCCACAGAGTAAGCCTGAGCTCACCTGGATTCTGTTGATTGTTTACAAACACCAGAGCACAAACTGAACAGGGTTTGGTTTACAGAGTCTTCATCACACACTCCCACAGCAGGACCAGACCGAATGCAGGTTTCACTGATTCTCATCTCACACAGACTAAAGGGTTCCATCCAATCACAAATCAGTCAGAGAGCTGACAAACAAATCAATTATTTATCTCTAAACTTTATTTAAAAAT
Source organism: Labrus mixtus (assembly GCF_963584025.1). Lineage (NCBI taxonomy): Eukaryota > Metazoa > Chordata > Actinopteri > Labriformes > Labridae > Labrus > Labrus mixtus. The sequence goes on along the minus strand of NC_083622.1, from coordinate 220,367 downwards.
CGTCTGAGAAGAAGTTAGGAGGGAGAATCACCTGAGACGGTTTTGACTGGTTTCAAATTCTGTAATGTGATCGTCAGCTCTTCATTACTTTTTTAAATTTCACACTTTGTCGCCTTTCTCCTTTTTTTTTGTCTCTTTAAAGAACAAACAAATAATCGATTCTCTCTCTCTTCCTGCTCAGGTGTAGAGAAGCTTTAAAGAGAACTCTGTCATATGAACTAAAGTCATAAAAGAATCATCATAGCTGCAGACTGTGGCGCCCTCGTATGGCAGTAGGCTGTTAGGATTGTCTCACTGACAGGCACACTAACGTGTTTCTGGAGAAGCTCCTCCCACTTTGACAGTGTGCCGCAGTTTGCTGCGATTTCTGATCATTAAAAACAATAAAAGATTCAACATTGAGATCTTCTATTGTTGTTGCCGTGGTAACAAACAGGTATCAACATTAATTTGACTCGCATCATGTGGAACTTTGAAATTCTGACGACCTTAATACACTCAAGACTTTATTTTGAAGGGCAGACTTCCTGCTGACGTTCCTCCAGATGTTTCCAGATATTCTTCATCACTTCTTTAGATCACTTTTAATTGATGAAATATTCATAAAGGGACTTTAACCTGAACCTGTGACATCATTAGAGGTTTATCCACCTCCTGTTAGTGGTACCTTCATCATCATCATCATCATCATCATCATCAGATCAGCTGACAGACAGACAGAGCGTGCTCAGAGTGTCCTGATGATTGACAGCTGGCAGGTCAGAGGTTAGTGTACTCCTCTGGCGCCCATCTTGCTGAACTTCTCCTCGAGGTCATGGGCGCTGATGTGCGGCAGGCCGTCGTCCAATGGACAGCCCTCCACCAGACTGTTCATCGGGGTGGGAGGGACCTGAGACTCCTCCTCCTCCTCCTCCATGTCTCCTAGGCGACCGTGTCCGTCCCGCCCCTTCAGGAAGTCTTTGACGATGGGGAGGAGCTTCTTACGAGAGGCCAGAGAGTTTCCTTTAAAAAGAGTCAGAAGACAAAGATTCAACCATTAAATTAAACATTCAGACAAAGTTTATTTTGATCTCTTGTCAGTTCAAATGTTTAAGGACTAAAACTGGAACAAAGCGCCGCGGAGAAGCGCTCTGAAACGGCATTTGTGAGCGCTGCCAGCACAAAGAGTGCCATTAACACAGACCTGAAAAATGTTTTAACAAGAAGGTTGTCTGTCTACAGCTGCTAACCTCTCATGTTTCCATGGTTACAGGTCGTGTGATGAGGTTGATGGTTTGAATCTACCTAAGGTGTGACTGCAGTTTAAGAGGGGTAGGAGCTTACCCTGCTCATATGCTGTGATGTGAGGATGGGGGCTGCTGATTGGACAGAGGTTGAGGGCAGGGTTACGGGCCCGCTCCAGGTAGCTGCTCACCTGAGTAGGGAGGACACCAGAGTTGTCATGGCAACTTAAAAATCATGTAAAACAACATCTCAGAGATCAGAAGAAAGTGTGTGTGTTAGTTTGTATGTGTATGCAGTGTGTGTGTGCAGTGTGTGTGTATTCAGTGTGTACCTGATGCCTGCAGGTGTTGTTGTGGCTGAACACAGCGAGCTCCCTGATTGGCTCTTTGCTCTCATTAAGGGAGATCGTCATCAGCAGCAGCAGGTCAAAGCCGAATTTCAGACAGAAATCTGAGAGCTCCGCCTCTAGCCCCGCCCTCTGCAGGAAGTCCTGACAAACACATGAACACAAACAGCCTGTCAGCTCCCCGTCTCCCTCTACTGGCAGATTGACAGAATATTTCATCTACTGTAATGGATCTGTAATCCTTGGAAGTACAGTGTGCAGTACAGTGTGTAGTACAGTGTGTATTACAGTGTGTAGTACAATGAGTAGTACAGTGTGTAGTACAGTGTGTAGCACAGTGTGTAGTACAATGAGTAATACAGTGTATAGTACAGTGTGTATTACAATGTGTAATACAGTGTATAGTACAGTTTGTAATACAATGTGTAGTACAGTGTGTATTACAGTGTGTAGCACAGTGTGTAGTACAATGAGTAATACAGTGTATAGTAGTGTGTATTACAGTGTGTAGTACAATGTGTAATACAGTGTGTATTACAGTGTGTAGTACAATGTGTAATACAGTGTGTAGTACAATGTGTAATACAGTGTATAGTACAGTGTGTATTACAGTGTGTAGTACAATGTGTAATACAGTGTATAGTACAGTGTGTATTACAGTGTGTAGTACAATGTATAGTACAATGTGTAATACAGTGTATAGTACAGTGTGTATTACAGTGTGTAGTACAATGTGTAATACAGTGTATAGTACAGTGTGTATTAGTGTGTAGTACAATGTGTAATACAGTGTATAGTACAATGTGTAATACAGTGTGTATTACAGTGTGTAGTACAATGTGTAATACAGTGTATAGTACAGTGTGTATTACAGTGTGTAGTACAATGTGTAATACAGTGTGTAGTACAATGTGTAATACAGTGTATAGTACAATGTGTAATACAGTGTATAGTACAGTGTGTATTACAGTGTGTAGTACAGTGTGTAATACAGTGTATAGTACAGTGTGTATTACAGTGTGTAGTACAATGTGTAATACAGTGTGTATTACAGTGTGTAGTACAATGTGTAATACAGTGTATAGTACAATGTGTAATACAGTGTATAGTACAGTGTGTATTACAGTGTGTAGTACAGTGTGTAGTACAATGTGTAATACAGTGTGTAGTACAATGTGTAATACAGTGTATAGTACAGTGTGTATTACAGTGTGTAGTACAGTGTGTAATACAGTGTATAGTAGTGTGTATTACAGTGTGTAGTACAATGTGTAGTACAATGTGTAATAGAGTGTAT
>NC_083622.1:185000-212500 GCF_963584025.1 Labrus mixtus | reverse complement strand
TCACAATTTCATTATTAGCATTCACGATAAAAACAATTCTGAATTTATTGCAATAAATGAGAGAAAAGTAGTAAGAAGAGTTGTAAAAGTAGCAACATTGGTAGTAGTGTCAGTAACCCCCAATTCACACAAACTGCGTGCGCGTTGCGGTCTGCCATTGCGATCCGTTTCGGGATTGTCAGCACAGTGTGATCCCGCGGGAATAAAGAGAACAACGTGCAAACAACGTGAGTCTTTGTCTCTCTGAGGAGGATCTGTTGTTCATTCTGTGTCATGTTGATAAAGTGATGGAAAATAAGATTGTGAGTCCGACTTCCTGTGCGGGTTGTGATATTCTGTCTCGCTTCGATCTCCTCAGTGACGGGCCGCGGCGTGCACGGTATGTGTGAATTGGGGGTTACAGTAGAACTTTAGAGCTACCTTCAGTGAGTATCTCGATGACATCATCGGCGTTGAAGCTGAGTTCGTCTGTGTCCTGGGCATCGTAGGCGTACAGAGCTTTGCACTGAGGAGAGCGAGGCTTGGGTCTGGGAGCCGGTTTGGGTCGACCCACTCCAGGAAGGGGCTTAACGTCCTTCGACATCCGCCGCTGCAGCCTGCAGGCAACACACAGGGATTACAAACACACCATGTTCACATACTGTATTTAACCAGAGAAAAAACACAAAGAAGCCACGCCCCCTAATTCTACATTACTTTAAGCCTTAATATAATGTAAACAGGTAAGTTGTATAAACATTCAGCCTGAACAGTTACAGACTGTAAACATGTTTATTTTAACATAGAGCTCTATGGGGACTGACTCACTGCAGGAGACAGACTCTAGTGGACACTGGAGGAACTGCAGCTGTAAAGTTAGACATTTTAACATAGAGCTCTATGGGGACTGACTCACTGCAGGAGACAGACTCTAGTGGACACTGGAGGAACTGCAGCTGTAAAGTTAGACATTTTAACATAGAGCTCTATGGGGACTGACTCACTGCAGGAGACAGACTCTAGTGGACACTGGAGGAACTGCAGCTGTAAAGTTGGACATTTTAACATGGAGCTCTATGGGGACTGACTCACTGCAGGAGACAGACTCTAGTGGACACTGGAGGAACTGCAGCTGTAAAGTTAGACATTTTAACATAGAGCTCTATGAGGACTGACTCACTGCAGGAGACAGACTCTAGTGGACACTGGAGGAACTGCAGCTGTAAAGTTGGACATTTTAACATGGAGCTCTATGGGGACTGACTCACTGGAGTTATTTACTTCAGCTTTACCTTCTTTTTTCAACACCAGAGGTTACTGTTTGGCTCTAATGCATCTCAAATGATTCCAGTGAGGTTGCCATGACGACATGATTCAGCATTTAAAGGTCCCATATTCTTCTTTTTCTGGTTTTATTTGCTCTTTAGTGTGTTTTCATGTCCTGTGCATGTTTAGTCACATCTATGTGCAAAAATTCAAAATCTGCAGAAACGCGGCTTCTCCTACGTCCTCCTGTTAGCTGTAGCATTAGCTGCATGTAACGCTCGGTTCTAGCCCCCCGCGATAAAAATGTGTCAGTCCGGCGTCATTGTCAGTGTGAGATCACTGATCTAAGCCCATTGGTTCGTTGTGGCCCAGCAGCTCATGTTGAAATTTCTGAGACGCGTGCTGAGCAACTGACCAATAACGACAGAGCGGATCGGCAGACCAATCAGAGCAGACTTGGCCCACGTGGGGTCTAACAGTGTGGGCTCAACAGAGCGTAGCTGACGGACTCAGAGCGTAGAGGGAGCAAGGAGGAGCAGTACATGAAAACAGACACTTTTTTCGGACTTCAGCTATTGTGAACATACTTTAGTAGGAACATAGATTAAATATACGAACCCCAAAAAGGGCAGAATATGACCTCTTTAAACAAGCTGCTAATTATTAAATATGAAGACAACCACAGACTTACAGGGACACATTCAGTCAGAGAGTTAGCTTTTCTGTAAACTTTTCACCGACGGGACTTGTTTCTACTGATTACCATGGTTACTTTATACAGGTGGTGTGGCTGTGTTATACTGGTTGTACTGGTTGCTCTCTCACCCTGCAGCGCCCTGGTCAGGGACTTCCATGAAGCCCATGTCATGCTGTTGTTGGGCTCGGTGGTCGTGGCGACGCTGGCTTTGGAGGCGGGGCAGACTGGGCTGTTCCATGTTGGACTGCTGCCTCAACAGGGAGTGTCTGGAGGAGGTGGAGCCTCCTCTGGGAGCCCCGCCCTTCCTGGAGGGAGGAGCTGAAGAAAAAAACTCACATTACTAACAAAAAGTCAAAAGATGATGCCCTGACACCTAACAGTGGTTTGTTTTGGTACCTGAGCTATACTGGCTGGTGGGTGGAGCCTGGTTTCCCTTGTAGCGGCTCTTGCGCATGTCCTTCCTGGTTGGTCCTATAAACCAAACAGGAAGTCAGGAGGGGGATGCATACCTGGACTTTAATCAAACAGTCATTAGTCAAGTAAGAACTTACTGGAGTTTTTAGGTAGACCCGGTCCGATGGAGACCTGCAGGACCTTCCCACTGGGCTTCAGAATTGCCTCATCCCCATCCCCTCCCTGGAACTGGATCTGTCTGGACCCTGAAGAACTAAATGGCCCCCAACCGCCCTTCTTCACCTTGAACTCCAGCCTGAAGGACAAACACATGGTAGATGATAAATGAGCTGTGTTTGATAATGTGCTGACTCATAAGCTGTGTTTGATAATGTGCTGACTCATGAGCTGTGTTTGATAATGTGCTGACTCATAAGCAGTGAGCTGTGTTTGATAATGTGCTGACTCATGAGCTGTGTTTGATAATGTGCTGACTCATGAGCAGCTGTTTGATAATGTGCTGACTCATGAGCAGTGAGCTGTGTTTGATAATGTGCTGACTCATGAGCTGTGTTTGATAATGTGCTGACTCATGAGCTGTGTTTGATAATGTGCTGACTCATGAGCTGTGTTTGATAATGTGCTGACTCATAAGCTGTGTTTGATAATGTGCTGACTCATGAGCAGTGTTTGATAATGTGCTGACTCATGAGCTGTGTTTGATAATGTGCTGACTCATGAGCAGTGAGCTGTGTTTGATAATGTGCTGACTCATGAGCAGTGAGCTGTTTGATAATGTGCTGACTCATGAGCAGTGAGCTGTGTTTGATAATGTGCTGACTCATGAGCTGTGAGCTGTGTTTGATAATGTGCTGACTGATGAGCTGTGTTTGATAATGTGCTGACTCATGAGCTGTGTTTGATAATGTGCTGACTCATGAGCAGTGAGCTGTGTTTGATAATGTGCTGACTCATGAGCAGTGAGCTGTTTGATAATGTGCTGACTCATGAGCAGTGAGCTGTGTTTGATAATGTGCTGACTCATGAGCTGTGTTTGATAATGTGCTGACTCATGAGCAGTGAGCTGTTTGATAATGTGCCGACTCATGAGCAGTGAGCTGTGTTTGATAATGTGCTGACTCATGAGCTGTGAGCTGTGTTTGATAATGTGCTGACTGATGAGCAGTGAGCTGTGTTTGATAATGTGCTGACTGATGAGCTGTGAGCTGTGTTTGATAATGTGCTGACTCATGAGCAGTGAGCTGTGTTTGATAATGTGCTGACTCATGAGCAGTGAGCTGTGTTTGATAATGTGCTGACTCATGAGCAGTGAGCTGTGTTTGATAATGTGCTGACTCATGAGCAGTGAGCTGTGTTTGATAATGTGCTGACTGATGAGCAGTGAGCTGTGTTTGATAATGTGCTGACTGATGAGCAGTGAGCTGTGTTTGATAATGTGCTGACTCATGAGCTGTGTTTGATAATGTGCTGACTCATGAGCAGTGAGCTGTGTTTGATAATGTGCTGACTCATGAGCAGTGAGCTGTGTTTGATAATGTGCTGACTCATGACCAGTGAGCTGTGTTACTGACAGGTTGTTGAATTTGAGCACCAGCTTCTTGTCACTTTTCTCCTGATAACGTTTGACCAGCAGACTGAGGAACTCGGTTTTAAAGACACTTTGAAGAACGCTGTCGTATTCCTCCTCGTGGACGATGAACAGGTCGTCCTGTAGAGTGCTGACAGAGAGAGACAGACAGTGAGACAGACAGACAGGTTCTGGTCTCTGCTTGAAAACCCATTCTGGTGCTAATTCTAGTTCCAGTTCTTGTTACTCTTGTTTCAGCTGTAGGCGGCCCCGAGTGAAACGGGTTAGGGTTAGGGTCCGGGCCCGGGGTCCGGGTGACCGTGCACTGGTTATTGTTCTAGTTTCATAGCTAAAGCTTTTGTATATTTAGTGTCAGTTCTAATTCTAGTTTTGATCTCTTTTTCATCTAAAAAGTGGGCTGCACCCTGGTTGTAGATTTGGTTCTGGTTCTGTTTCGTACCTGAGAGAAACAGACTGGACCTTGTTGAGTTCGATCTTCCTCTTGAGAACTTCCTGGATCTGACCTTTATCTGGACCCTGCTTCACCTTCTCTCGCCCAATCAGGTACAGGAACTTTGGGGTCAGGACGAGGTCTCGCTTCACGGTCTGTAGATCAAAACAAAGTGTGAAGAAACAGGAGTGTTATACACATCCTGTGTTTCAGTCCTTCTATACGTTCATGACTGATCAACAAGCAGAAGTGGAACATGGCCTCGGTCATTTCAAACTCACTCTGAACCTTCGGTCATATTTGACCACGACGTCTGCGAAGTCGATCCTCTCTCTGCGACCAACAAACTGTCTGACCTCTGGATGGTTGTCCATGCCGATGTAGTCGCCCACAAAGTTCCTGTTGATGCTGTTTCTGCGACGCTCTTTTTTATTCAGCAGGACATCAGAAGCTGAAGGAAAAGTAACCAATCAGTTTTAACCTCAAACACACAAACACGATGAGAACACAGAGACAGAATGCTGTTAAACCCATCAGCTGGTTCATCCTGTGTGTGTGTGTGTGTGTGTGTAACAGCTCTTACCTTCCTCCCTCATCTTGACAAATTTGCGGACAGCAATGTGTTTACGCCACGCCTTCTGGATGACACGAGCGTACCCGTTATACTTCCTCTCCCTCATCTCCTCCAACAAGAAGAGCTGCAGAGAGAAGACGACACTGAGACAGAGATCCACCAGCCCGGGGAACCACAGTACCCACAATGCCCCTGTTTGACAGTGAGTCATGAACCTGAGGGCTTAAGATGAATGTAGAGTAGCTCTACAAGCTCTGAGGCTTAGCCGTACTTTAGTCTGACTAAACCTGAAACCACCTGAAGACCAGATCACTAGAATTGAGCCTGGTTAGATAACCTGGAGGTCCTCCTGAGGGTCTGGTTCAGGTCTGTGTCATTGCTCTCAAGGAGATCTTTTAGAGTGTCGTGGAAGGGAGAAGTGTCCGGAGCACAACATGTATCCACAGGGGTACCTCAGGGCTCAGTGCTCGGTCCCCTTCTCTTCTGCTATGCTGACGATACCCAGCTCTTCCTGTCATTCCCGCCAGACGATGTTACAGTCTCTGCAAGAATCTCATCATGCCTTGCTGATATCTCTAAATGGATGAATGAACGGCACCTTCAACTCAATCTTTCAAAGACTGAGCTCCTTGTCATCCCAGCCAGTCCCTCTATGCAACCACAGATCAATATCCAGCTTGGAACAACCAAACTCATGCCCACAAAGTCTGCAGGAACCTGGGTGTCATGATTGATGACCAGCTAACTTTTAAGGTTCAAGTTGCCTCGATTGCCCGGTAATGTCGATTTGCCCTAAACAACATCAGGAAGATCAGACCTTACCTGTCAGAACTACACAGCTCCTGGTACAGGCTCTTGTGATATCTCTACTGGCAGGTCTTCCTACATGCACTATCAAACCTCTGCAGATGATACAAAATGCAGCAGCACGACTGGTCTTCAACCCTCCTAAAAGAGCACATGTCACTCTGCTGTTCATCTCCTTACACTGGCTCCCAGTTACTGCTCGCATCAAATTTAAAACTCTGCTGCTCGCTTACAAAACAGACACAGAAACGTCTCCTCCTTACTTTAACTCTCTCATCCAGGTCTTCACTCCCTCCCCCCCCCACTACGCTCTGCCAATGAAAGGCGTCTGATCCAACCTTCACAACAGGGTCCTAAGTCTCTGACTAGACTCTTCTCCTCTGTCGCCCCCCGGTGGTGGAATGAACTTCCAAACTCCACCCGATCAGCAGAGTCCCTCTGCACCTTTAAGAAAAAGCTAAAGACCCAGCTTTTTATCAACACCTACGACCTTCATGGTGATGTTACTGAAGATGATGATAATGATTAAAATAAAATGATTCTATCCCCCTGGTCATGTCCTCTGGTCACTTCCTGTCAGCATCTGTGTGGGATCAGACCTAAAGCTGTTTACTGTCTACAATGACACCAGAGACCTTTACTTTGAAGGTTCACAGCCCAAAACCCATCTTCCTGAGCCGTGCCAATGTTTCTCACCGACTCTGGAGCTTTGATGAACACTTTGGTCTTTCCCAGCTGGAACTGGTCCTGGTCCATGTGGACCGACTTCAGGAGGTGCAGGACTCCCTGACGCTGCTCGCCCCTCCACTTAGGCCAGCTCTCTTTGGTCAGGATGGCGTACCTGCAGCAGAGGTACTCTCTGTTAGCATCTCTGTTAGCTTATCTTAGCATGTATGCGCTCAGTGAGGAGGACAGTTTGACCTCTGACCTCTGCAGGAACTTGTTGAAGACTCGTCTGTAGGCGTATCCAGCCCGGCGGACTCTGATGTTCTCTCTCAGACCTAGGTACTCCACCTGATGTTTGACCCGGGTCTCCTCCCAGTCTCTGGGCTTTTTGGTCTCGTTGGGTTTGATGCAGCGGATGTAGTGGGGGGTGCATTTCATCAGAGTCTGCACCAGACTGTTGGCTTGTTTCTAAAACAGAGAGGGGGGTGGGGGGGGAGGACGTAACAATCTCTCTGTTCTGGTGATATATCTGAAGATCTGTAGTTTGTTTACAGGTTTAAAACATGGTGGTATGCTCTGGCTGCTCTCTCTCACCTTGATCTTAGTGCTGGCGGTGCTCGGACGCCCCTTCTTCTCCGCCTCCAGGTTCTCAGGAAACAGAGCTTTGATGAACGGACTGACCACAAACACACCACAGATAGGTGTGAGGTCATCATTATTACCATATATACACATATTGATTCAGTTCACTCTAGAGGGCATGCACATGACATCAGAGTAGGCGGAGCCACTGCAGTTCCACCCCCTGAGGGAGGAGCTTCAGTACAGGTGAAGAGAGGTGTGAATACTCACAACTCACTGCTCTGCATCAACTCGATGATGTCATTAAACAACACGTCTCTGTTCCTCTCACAGAAACCACTGACGTCATACGACACCTGGATACAGACAGACAGGTGAGCAGACAGACAGGTGAGCAGACAGACAGACAGACAGGTGAGCAGACAGACAGGTGAGCAGACAGGTGAGCAGACAGACAGGTGAACAGACAGACAGGTGAGCAGACAGGTGAGCAGACAGACAGGTGAACAGACAGACAGGTGAACAGACAGACAGGTGTGCACCTTGCCGGCGTAGTGATGGATGATGAATCCTTTGTTCCAGCTGCTGAAGTGTTCGTGCGATCCGATTTGACCCTGAAGCTTCTGCAGCAGCGTCTGATCCGCCCCCTCACCTTTAGCGTGCATCGTCGCACACACGTCGTCAAGGATGCTCATTAGCCCAGGAGGATTCTGGGAAACCGTCGCAGAGAAAACTTTGGCTGTTACAGAAATCACTCCCTCCTCCCTGTTTAATGAGTTATATGTAGTGCACTCACTCAGCACAATTCAAAAACATTTCAGACGCTACTCGCTCACTCGCCGGTGGCGCAACTGAAACGTGCAGCTTAGCAACGGCCGAGGACCAATGATAACAACATGAACTTCAGTGAAAACTGAAATTATACTGAATGTGTTTTAATAAAGCAGTTATAAATAATGATTTAATGTTAAATATTGATTGTTTTAATAAATAATGATTACATTTTAAATATTGATTTTTTTATAAATAATGATTACATTTTAAATATTGATTTTTTTAATAAATAATGATTACATTTTAAATATTGATTTTTTTAAAATAAATAATGATAAAATTTTAAATATTGTTTTTTTATGAATAATGATTAAATGTTAAAAAAAATTTTTTATAATGATTAAATATTGATCTTTTAAATAAATAATGATTAAATGTTAAAATATTGATTTTTTTTTATAAATAATGATTAAATCTTGATTTTTTTTTATAAATAATGAAACATATTTCTTGATGCTCACAGACTCTGGTCTCTCGTCTGTCTTCATCAGGACAAACTACCGTCACTAACGGTAACCATCTTTGACTCTTTATTTAAACTGATCATAGATTTCAGTCTAAACGCTCCAAATATGAACTTTGTCCACTTTCTTCACGCTGCTAGCTCCTCTTGTCCATCTGAGAGCAGTCAAGTCAAACGCCTCATAAAAATCTTTGAACTGCAATGCATGATGGGATATATCAGTCCTGTTCACTGATTGGTCAACTCACCAGTTTGGACTCAATCAGGTCACAGACCACTTTGTTGTTAAAGTACTCGATGGGTGACCACTTGATCCCCTCCTGAACGTACTCCTCCTGCAGAGACACAAAGCACACACAGCTGTAGCTACGTCTCTAACGGGAGAACCAAAGGTGTGATGTGATGATGTCATACTGTGATGTCATAATGAAGCACCTGTTCTGCCTTCAGTGTGAGCTCAATGAAAATCTGCTGCAGCTTCTCGTTCACAAAGTTGATGCAGAACTGCTCGAAGCCGTTTCTCTGAAACAAACAATCACATTGGTCAAACAGTGTGTGTGTGTGTGTGTGTGTGTGTGTGTGTGTGTGTGTGTGTGTGTGTGTGTGTGTGTGTGTGTGTGTGTGTGTGTGTGTGTGTGTGTGTGTGTTTGTACCTGAAAGATCTCGAAGCCGTAGATGTCGAGGACTCCAATGGTAAGATCCTCCTGCTCCTTCTCCATAGCTTTATTGATACACTGTCCCATAAAACACAATCAATAAACAATGTGGAATCAAAGAATGTGTGTGTGTGTGTGTGTGTGTACTGACATCAACCAGGAAGTCGAACAGGCGTGTGTACAGGGCCTTGGACAACGCGTCTCTGGAGAAGCTGGCCTGCTCAGTGTTCAGGGTCACAGAGATGGACTCGGTCTTTCCGCCCCACTTACTGTCCATGGTCCTGCTGGTCAGCTTACTGCAGAGGCCGTCCTTAGGGATCCCCAACAGGAAGGCTGGGAAAGCCAGGACTACCCCCCCAGGAACCAAACACAGAGTCACATTACAGACTGTTCAGGTGTATGGTAGTCTACAGTGTAAATATAGTGTGTTTCCTCACAGTCCTGGTTCTCCTGCTTTAGTCTTTCTGGAGTTTATACAGTGTGTATATTGTAGTGTAGTTTATGTAGGGTAGTTTGTCGTGTGTAGTATATATTGTGTGAAAATATCACACTTGACTGGCAGCAGCTCGAACCTTGGTTCACAGCAGCCTTTGAAATCCTCCTGATCGGCGCAGGTCAGAGGACTGAGATCTGAATCAGGACAGCATCTTCAAGCCCTAAAGAGCTATATGAAGTCCTGAAGCCTGTCAATCAGGAAAGGATCCAGGACTGGTAACATCCCCTCCTCTGCTGGCAGAGCAGCCAGTGCAATGTCTTGGGAAGCTAAACACTGCAGATCTCTGAGACAAGCATGTGGCTCTCAGAAGGCCTGGTGAAGATAGATCAAAGCCCCCCCCCCCAAGGGAGATTTAAGACCTGGTGCTACTTAAACATCACCTGATGTGGCCACTGAAGTACAGACAGTAACAGTACAGAGGAGAGCCAAATGTCTACCTCGCTGTCTCTCCAATGCTGCCCAGTTTGGAAAGACTCCAACTACCACTGAAGTCACTCGATCTAAGCTGGAAGGTGAGGCTCTTATTTGAGCTAAGAGACCAACCGATCCAGTTGTAAAACAAACTGAGGCATCAGTTCAAAGAGGTCGCCAGCGGAGGGCTGAACATTCAGTTGACCGGGCAATCAGTCAACAGCATCGAGAGTTAGTCGGGTGGTTGCAGCAAGGCAAGACAGGGCCAAGATGTGGTCCAAATCCACGAAGAAGGAAAATAAAGAACTGGTGGTCTCTGAACTGATCAGAATGGAAGATTAGAGCTGTGAGCCAGCGGCGGCTAGGAAGGAGGACAAACTGGAAGGCAGTCACCAACAGGTCCTTAACCCGGGCACACGTGGAAGATTTCGCAGGCTTCCTCATTAGGTCCACAGATGACTCCCTCCAGAGTGTACATCTCTGGTACAGCTTGGAAACAAACTGCAGTCTCTGAGATGCCAAGAATCACAACTTGAAGCACATTCTAACGTGCTGCAAATCAGCTTTGTCCCAGGGCTGGTGATGAAGGCGCCATGACAGAGGGTCAGCTGATCACCATGCCAACAGAAACAACCAATCATCATCCATACCATGAAGGACTTCATCAGGCAAGGAGCTGAGGCGGACTACATCATTTAGAGGTTGCGGTCCGTACTGACATTTGGATGCGAGTGGCAAATGAGTGTTGATGTGGACCATCATCTGAAATAGCCTCAACTGCTCTATGGCCAGACGTGAGGGGCGAAGCATCTCTGAAGGGTTGCTCCCAGCTGACGACTTTGTGGCGTGCCCACTGGCACAGGTGGAGGTGTAATGTATTGTAGTATACATGTGTATATAGTTTATAGTGTATATGTTGTAGTATATGGTGTGTAGTGTGTTCTCACAGTCCTGGCTCTCCACCACAGCGTAGTTGTTCTCCTCTCTGAAGCTGATGTTTCCTAAATGAAGAATTCCTGCAACCAGCTGAAGAACTGCATCCTGATCGTCCATAGAGAGACCCACTACTGACATGGCCTCCTGACAGACAGACAGACAGACAGACAGACAGTAAGAGAGACAGACAGACAGTAAGAGAGACAGACAGACAGGCAGAGAGACAGGCAGACAGGTACAGACCATGGTATCAGAGAACTCTTTCTTGTCGTTGACATCCTCCACCGTGTACGTTCCTGATTGGTTCAGGTAGAAGTAATAGTCAGGGGTTGTCACCCCGAGGTTCTCCCTCTGCTCACTAGTAGCCCCCTCCAAAAGCTGAGGGCAGAGATCACACAGAGGTCATAGGTTCATGTTGCAGTACTTGTAGTTCATGTTGCAGTACTTGTATGTTGTCGTACCTGGTAGTAGATGTGGAAGTTTCTCTCTCCAGGATTCTGTGAGATGACTCGACTTTTCTCCAACAGGAAGTTTGAAATTTTCCCTCCATCAGGAGCCCCTCCACGACCGAACTGGATCTCAAAGTATTTACCCTGGGGGGGGGGGGGGGGGGGGTTACATTGTATGTTAATAAGTAGTAACCTTCTATCAACTTCTGGATGTATTTATACTCACAAATCTGCTGGAGTTGTTGTTGCGGACTGTCTTGGCGTTACCGAAGGCCTCCAGCAGGGGATTGGACTGCAGGATGATGTCTTTAACATGCTACACACACACACACACACACACACACACACACACACACACACACACACACACACACACACACACACACACACACACACACACACACACACACACACACACACACACACACACACACACACACACACACACACACACACACACACACACACACACACACACACACACACACACTGACTTTAAATCAAGCAAATTAAGCCAATGCAAAAGTGCCAAAAAACTGCAGTTCCTCAGGGGTCCACTTGAGGCTGTCTCCAAAAGTGAGTCAATCCCCATTGGGTTCACTTCTTTTTTACAGCAGAAATAAACATGTTTACAGTCTCCATAGCTTGTTTATTTATTGGTAAAGTAAGGATTATCATAAATCACGCCTCAGCTCTGTTTTTTTCCGCACTTAGCTTGAAATAAGTTGGAGTCAGTACTTTCAACATGGCTTCATAACTCCTCTTCAGTAACCAATGAGGGATGTCACTACGACCACGTCCATGTTTTAAACAGACTGTGATACCACCAGCAGTTCACGAGTACTACAGGAAGTACTTCTGGAGGCACTACAGGAAGTACTTCTGGAAGCACTACAGGAAGTACTTTTGGAGGCACTACAGGAAGTACTTCTGGAAGCACTACAGGAAGTACTTCTGGAGGCACTACAGGAAGTACTTCTGGAAGCACTACAGGAAGTACTTCTGGAAGCACTACAGGAAGTACTTCTGGAAGCACTACAGGAAGTACTTCTGGAGGCACTACAGGAAGTACTTCTGGAAGTACATCAGGAAGTACTTCTGGAGGCACTACAGGAAGTACTTCTGGAAGCACTACAGGAAGTACTTCTGGAAGCACTACAGGAAGTACTTCTGGAAGCACTACAGGAAGTACTTCTGGAGGCACTACAGGAAGTACTTCTGGAAGTACATCAGGAAGTAATTCTGGATGCACTACAGGAAGTACGTCAAGAAGTAATTCTGGATGCACTATAGGAAGTACGTCAGGAAGTATGTCAGGAAGTTCTACAGGAAAAATGACCAGGAGCAGTACTGGGAGGACTGACCTGGACTTTGTCTCCTCCTCCGGACACTTTGGACACATAGCTCATGATGTACTTGGCAGCAACAGTTTTCCCAGCTCCACTCTCACCACTGACAGGAAGAAGCAAAGATGCAACAGGAAACAGGAAGCCAAACATAGGAAACAGATAACTCAGGCTCAATACATAAAAAAACATGTAATGAATAAAAGTACAAACACCAGCTGCTTAATAAAAACACGACTAAACTCTGTTTTCTTAAGACCTAGTGAATGGGCGGGGCTTAGGTTTGTTAGGTGAGTCCCGCCTACCTGATGATGACACACTGGTTCTCGCTGTCAATCATCATGTTCCTGTACACGTTGTCAGCAAGCGCGTAGATGTGAGGGGGGTTCTCATACTGAGCCTGAGAGAGGGAGGGCACAGTTTAAATGATGTGATACAGAGTGTGTGTGTGTGAGTGTGTGTGAGTGTGAGTGTGAGTGTGTGTGTGTGTGTGTGTGTGTGTGTGTGTGTGTGTTCTCACAGCTCCCTGGTACAGCTCCACTTCTCTATCGGTGAAATATGGAAGCTGTTTGAAAGGATTCACGGAGATCAGAACTGCACCGATGTAGGTCTGAGAAGAACCAGGTCAGGGACTAAAAACAAGGAGCAGAACCAGGACCAGGACTCTGAGCCCTCCTTCAGTTACCAACATGAAACCACAGGCCGTAATACTTGTGAAGAGTAGGACTTGTACACAGGTCTATGGACTTGTTAACAGTCAGAGTTTCTCTCTCTCTCTCTCTCTGTGCATATACAGTACATCATATTACTGCATGTATCTATCTATAAATCTCAGTCACTAACCACCTACTTTCCTGGGAGCTCTTGAGCTCTCCTAGGCTCCTCAAGATCGTCGGTTGACGGCCTGCCAGAACTTTTGCTGCTTTGCTAAAGTGCTCATGATGGATAGGCCGGATCTTTGTAATATAACAATAAGTAAGGTCTTTTACCTGCTTTATGTAACATAACAATGAGTAAGGTCTTTTACCTGCTTTATGTAACATAACAATGAGTAAGGTCTTTTACCTGCTCTTTTGTAACATAACAATGAGTAAGGTCTTTTACCTGCTTTATGTAACATAACAATGAGTAAGGTCTTTTACCTGCTTTTTATAACATAACAATGAGTAAGGTCTTTTACCTGCTTTTTATAACATAACAATGAGTAAGGTCTTTTACCTGCTTTTTATAACATAACAATAAGTAAGGTCTTTTACCTGCTTTATGTAACATAACAATGAGTAAGGTCTTTTACCTGCTTTTTATAACATAACAATAAGTAAGGTCTTTTACCTGCTTTATGTAACATAACAATGAGTAAGGTCTTTTACCTGCTCTTTTGTAACATAACAATGAGTAAGGTCTTTTACCTGCTTTATGTAACATAACAATGAGTAAGGTCTTTTACCTGCTTTTTATAACATAACAATGAGTAAGGTCTTTTACCTGCTTTTTATAACATAACAATGAGTAAGGTCTTTTACCTGCTTTTATAACATAACAATAAGTAAGGTCTTTTACCTGCTTTATGTAACATAACAATGAGTAAGGTCTTTTACCTGCTTTATGTAACATAACAATGAGTAAGGTCTTTTACCTGCTTTTTGTAACATAACAATAAGTAAGGTCTTTTACCTGCTTTATGTAACATAACAATAAGTAAGGTCTTTTACCTGCTTTATGTAACATAACAATGAGTAAGGTCTTTTACCTGCTTTTTATAACATAACAATGAGTAAGGTCTTTTACCTGCTTTTTATAACATAACAATGAGTAAGGTCTTTTACCTGCTTTATGTAACATAACAATGAGTAAGGTCTTTTACCTGCTTTTTGTAACATAACAATAAGTAAGGTCTTTTACCTGCTTTATGTAACATAACAATAAGTAAGGTCTTTTACCTGCTTTATGTAACATAACAATGAGTAAGGTCTTTTACCTGCTTTATATAACATAACAATGAGTAAGGTCTTTTACCTGCTTTTTGTAACATAACAATGAGTAAGGTCTTTTACCTGCTTTTTATAACATAACAATGAGTAAAGTCTTTTACCTGCTTTTTGTAACATAACAATAAGTAAGGTCTTTTACCTGCTTTTTGTAACATAACAATAAGTAAGGTCTTTTACCTGCTTTATGTAACATAACAATAAGTAAGGTCTTTTACCTGCTTTATGTAACATAACAATGAGTAAGGTCTTTTACCTGCTTTTTGTAACATAACAATGAGTAAGGTATTTTACCTGCTTCTTGTAAAGTGTCTCAAGATAACACTTGTTATGAGTTGACGCTATACAAATAAAAATTGATTGGTTGATGAACAGGTCAAAGGACTTGTTAACAGGTCAAAGGACTTGTGAACAGGTCGTAGGACTTGTGAACAGGTCTAAGGACTTGTGAACAGGTCGTAGGACTTGTGAACAGGTTGTAGGACTTGTGAACAGGTCAAAGGACTTGTTAACAGGTCAAAGGACTTGTGAACAGGTCTAAGGACTTGTGAACAGGTCGTAGGACTTGTGAACAGGTTGTAGGACTTGTGAACAGGTCAAAGGACTTGTTAACAGGTCAAAGGACTTGTGAACAGGTCGTAGGACTTGTGAACAGGTTGTAGGACTTGTGAACAGGTCAAAGGACTTGTTAACAGGTCAAAGGACTTGTGAACAGGTTGTAGGACTTGTGAACAGGTCAAAGGACTTGTGAACAGGTCGTAGGACTTGTGAACAGGTCAAAGGACTTGTTAACAGGTCGTAGGACTTGTGAACAGGTTGTAGGACTTGTGAACAGGTCAAAGGACTTGTGAACAGGTTGTAGGACTTGTGAACAGGTCAAAGGACTTGTTAACAGGTCGTAGGACTTGTGAACAGGTTGTAGGACTTGTGAACAGGTCAAAGGACTTGTGAACAGGTCGTAGGACTTGTGAACAGGTCAAAGGACTTGTTAACAGGTCGTAGGACTTGTGAACAGGTTGTAGGACTTGTGAACAGGTCTGAGAATTCTCCATAAGGATACAAAGATGTAGTCGTCGTTGTATCTCTTCTTCAGGTTCTCCGTGATGGCGTCCTCACTGATCTTGGACAGCAGCACCATGTCGTCCACGCCGCTCACCTTCAGGTTCTGAGCCTGCCAGTGGTAATGCTCCTTACTTCCCTGAGGGGGCGGGGAAAAGAGACAGAGGGTCAGCTGATCACATCCACCTGAGTTACCTGCTTTGAATCAGACTGAAAGACTTTCTGAATATTAAACACTTCAAAATATTTTTTAAATAAAGAACCCAAAATGAATATTTGGAAGAATTGAATTCAAAGAATCTAGTATTTCTACACTCTGGTGTTAGTACGTATAACACACTGTGCTGTGATTGGTCGGCGGCTGGTGTCTCTCTCCTGAATTTCCATCATTCCTGTCCTGTGGGATCATGTCGAGGAGGAGACGCCCCGACACGTTCTCACACACACACACACACACACACACACACACACACACACACACACACACACACAGTGTCCATGGCAACACAGAGGGAAACTTTAATCTGACAGTTTGACTGATTTTTTTTAATTTTCACTCTTTATCCTCTTTTATGTTTTTTTAAATATTTTTAATCTTTCATATTAGTATTGATATTTTTTTTATTTAATGTCTTTGATGTTTTTAATTTTCATGAAACCTTTAGTCGTCTTTTATCTCCTTTCACTCGTTTGGTTTGATTTTAAATCACTTTTATTTAATGTTTTGATAAATTCTATGGAAGCAAGAATGGACAAACACAATCAGAAACGCAGAAATCAAAAGTACTGAAGTTTGTCCTCTCCGGGCTTCAGTGAAGATAACACATCCAACGAGATTCATTTCATCTGAGTGTTTGTTTGTTTGTTTGTTTGTTTGTTTGTTGTTGTTTGTTTGGCTCAGATTTAAAGATCAAGCTGCAGAGAGAACAGGAGGAGACTTCTTCCTCCTCTCCACAGATCAGCTGTTTGTCTTTATCAATAAAAAGGATCAGGAGCCCTGAGTCCAAGTGCTGGACCCTGCCGGACCGGGACAGAGTCCAACACCGGGCCAGGTCCGGGTGAGACCGGGCCAGGTCCGGGTCTATCAGCGGAGTTCTGGATCAGCTGTTTAAAGTTTTGAAAGTTTGCAGAGTGTCTGTGGACTCACCATGTCTCCTCCTGCTCTCACTTCCTGTTCAGAGAGAAGTTGAGAAATCTTCAGTCGGTCTCAGGTAGATCCGGATCGAGGTGAACTCTGACTGAACCCGGCTCGGCTCGGCCCGGCTCAGCTCGATTCGGTTCGGAGGATTAAAAGAATTCTGAAGGTTTGAGCGACATTTTTTCTTCTCTGTTTTTCTTCTGTTGGTCTTCCTCAGTCTTCCCTCTGAAATCTGTGCAGGTGTGGGCAGGTAACACCCCGCCCTCATCCTTCTCCGCCCCGAGGACCTCTGGGTATTGATGTCCTGACAGACAAGCTGGAGCTCTGCTGCCCCCTGGTGTCCAGCAGCGGGATCACAGCCAGACAGACACTTCAGTTTTAATAAACATTTAAAAAGTCTTTTGTGTTTAAACATGTTTTAATATCTGAGTTTCTTCAGTTTTTATTTAATTAAATAATCAAACTTTATTTATAAAAACAAATATGTTTTTTTTATCATCAGTTGTGAAGCTTTATTTAAACTCCCAACAAGTCGACGTTCTTAAAAGAAGTACTTTTTGTTTGTGTTTATTTCATGGAAGCCCAAAGACGACAAACATCCAAACATTTGATTTCACTGTTAGCACGAGATAACGACTCGTTGACGTCGTGCTCCCGGGATAACAGCGTTTTCACCTGATAACTGGGATGTTTATCGTGAGATAATGAGGTAGATTAAGTTTTCACTATCACGAGGGAACAATGTTCAGAAAGTGTTTGGAGATCCAACCACTGATTCATTTAAACTTTAACCAGGTGTCCTTGAAGCTGTCGTGAACTTTGACCTCCAGAGTGAATCTCTGAATTTTCCGCGTCGTCGTCCTTTAACTGCTGCACACCTGAAGGCCTCACAGCCCAACGGCTCAGGTGCATGATGGGAGATGGAGTTGGACACACCTGTACTTTACAGATGATTGTTGAACATGTGAACGCAGCAGAGAACAGGAAGTGAGAGTTTACTCGTCTCTCAGTTCTGTTGTTGTCATTTCCCAGCATGCAACACGACTCACCTTCTGGAGACACACTGAACAGCTGATTTTAATAAAACCTGTGAGGAGACGACGTCCACTCAAGTCTTCTGATGACGTCATCGTGTTTTCATTCGTTCTTCAACAACAACTCAAACTAAACCCATATCTGCTTTCTCTTGAACACCTTAAATCAGATTCTTTAAATCATGTAGAACAGTCTGAACCTCCTGAAGTTTATCACTCTGAGCGTCAAACAGCTGAATGTTTCTCTCTTCACCCGGAGTTTCTCCTCCTGTCTCTCTCTGTGAGGTGCATGTGTGAACAGACCGTCAGTCTTTAAATGAGGATGAATGATGTTTGATGTTTGTTGGACTCTTTAATGAATCACAAAGTGTTCACAGTTAAAACATGTAAAAAAACACACACTGGTCCTTTAATCTGCTCTACACCTGGAAATACGCCCACCTCATCCACGTTCACAGTTTAAACTAAAAGTGGGCTGCTCTCTGATTGGCTAAGAGTCCATTTGAGCAGCCAATCAGGAACATACGCCCAAATATGGAAAGAGAAGAAGACGAGGAAGAAGAGAGCTGAACTAAGAAAACGAAGATTCTCCGAGAGGAAAGACGAACAAACGACAAAGTCAACCGACAGAGAAGAAGAATGAAAGAAGAAGAATAAAAGAAGAAAGAAAGAAGAAGGAATAAGATGAGGAGAAACAGGAGGAGGCTGGAGGTCTCAGGTTAACAGTCTCTATTTGTTCAGGCTACACACACACACACACACACACACACACACACACACACACACACACACACACACACACACACACACACACACACACACACACACACACACACACACACACACACACACACACACACACACACACACACACACACACACACACACACACACACACACACACACACACACACACACACACACACACACACACACACACACACACACACACACACTTGGGGGGCGGGGCCTGGGGTCACATGATGCCGTTGGTGAGGTACTGGAAGCCGTCGTACAGTTTGGTGGTCAGTGACCTCATGGATCCGTCCACCAGCTGGTCGACCAGCAGCTGCAGCTGCTCCTCAGTCAGAGACATGTGGAAACGCTCCTTCAGCCCCCGCATGGTGCTCGAGCCGTGGAAGCAGGGCAGCTGAGAGCCTGCAGGGGGCAGTACAGTGACATCAATCTCGTGTGTGTCTGTGTGAGTCTGTGAGTCTGTGTGTGTGTGTGTGTCTTTGTGTGTGTGTGTGTGTGTGTGTGTGTGTGTCTGTGTATACAGCTGAGTGGTGAGTGTAACTGTGTTCCTGGAGGAAACCTGTAGAGGGCTCCACAGAGCTCAGGATGTTATGATGTGTGGATGTAAACATGTAAACATGGAGACGGGAGGTCTTACCCTGCTGCATGATCTCCACGATCTGAAGCACCCGGTCCATGTGCTTCCTCGCCGCAATCAGACCCTGAAGCATCAACATCTTATAGTAGTTAAACATGTCGCCGTCTGGACCCCCCATCACCTGTAAACAACAACAACAACAGGTTCATACAGGTAACAAGACCCCCATCACCTGTAAACAACAACAACAGGTTCATAAAGGTAACAAGACCCTCATCACCTGTAAACAACAACAACAACAGGTTCATACAGGTAACAAGACCCCCATCACCTGTAAACAACAACAACAGGTTCATAAAGGTAACAAGACCCTCATCACCTGTAAACAACAACAACAGGTTCATAAAGGTAACAAGACCCTCATCACCTGTAAACAACAACAACAACAGGTTCATACAGGTAACAAGATCCCCATCACCTGTAAACAACAACAACAGGTTCATAAAGGTAACAAGACCCTCATCACCTGTAAACAACAACAACAGGTTCATACAGGTAACAAGACCCTCATCACCTGTAAACAACAACAACAGGTTCATACAGGTAACAAGATCCCCATCACCTGTAAACAACAACAACAGGTTCATACAGGTAACAAGATCCCCATCACCTGTAAACAACAACAACAACAACAGGTTCATACAGGTAACAATACCCCCATCACCTGTAAACAACAACAACAGGTTCATACAGGTAACAAGATCCCCATCACCTGTAAACAACAACAACAACAGGTTCATAGAGGTAACAAGACCCTCATCACCTGTAAACAACAACAGGTTCATACAGGTAACAAGACCCCCATCACCTGTAAACAACAACAACAACAACAGGTTCATACAGGTAACAAGACCCTCATCACCTGTAAACAACAACAACAACAACAGGTTCATACAGGTAACAATACCCCCATCACCTGTAAACAACAACAACAGGTTCATACAGGTAACAAGATCCCCATCACCTGTAAACAACAACAACAACAGGTTCATAGAGGTAACAAGACCCTCATCACCTGTAAACAACAACAGGTTCATACAGGTAACAAGACCCCCATCACCTGTAAACAACAACAACAACAACAGGTTCATACAGGTAACAAGACCCTCATCACCTGTAAACAACAACAACAACAACAACAGGTTCATACAGGTAACAAGACCCCCATCACCTGTAAACAACAACAACAGGTTCATACAGGTAACAAGACCCTCATCACCTGTAAACAACAACAACAACAACAGGTTCATACAGGTAACAAGATCCCCATCACCTGTAAACAACAACAACAGGTTCATACAGGTAACAAGACCCCCATCACCTGTAAACAACAACAACAGGTTCATACAGGTAACAAGACCCCCATCACCTGTAAACAACAACAACAGGTTCATACAGGTAACAAGACCCCCCATCACCTGTAAACAACAACAGGTTCATACAGGTAACAAGACCCCCATCACCTGTAAACAACAACAACAGGTTCATACAGGTAACAAGACCCCCATCACCTGTAAACAACAACAACAGGTTCATACAGGTAACAAGATCCCCATCACCAGTAAACAACAACAGGTTCATACAGGTAACAAGACCCCCATCACCTGTAAACAACAACAACAACAACAACAACAGGTTCATACAGGTAACAAGACTCCCATCACCTGTAAACAACAACAACAGGTTCATACAGGTAACAAGACCCCCATCACCTGTAAACAACAACAACAACAACAGGTTCATACAGGTAACAAGACCCCCATCACCAGTAAACAACAACAGGTTCATACAGGTAACAAGACCCCCATCACCTGTAAACAACAACAACAACAACAACAGGTTCATACAAGTAACAAGACTCCCATCACCTGTAAACAACAACAACAGGTTCATACAGGTAACAAGACCCCCATCACCTGTAAACAACAACAACAACAACAGGTTCATACAGGTAACAAGACCCCCATCACCTGTAAACAACAACAACAGGTTCATACAGGAAACAAGATCCCCATCACCTGTAAACAACAACAGGTTCATACAGGTAACAAGACCCCCATCACCTGTAAACAACAACAGGTTCACACAGGTAACAAGATCCCCATCACCTGTAAACAACAACAACAGGTTCATACAGGTAACAGGACCCCCCATCACCTGTAAACAACAACAACAACAACAACAGGTTCATACAGGTAACAAGATCCCCATCACCTGTAAACAACAACAACAACAGGTTCATAGAGGTAACAAGACCCTCATCACCTGTAAACAACAACAGGTTCATACAGGTAACAAGACCCTCATCACCTGTAAACAACAGGTTCATACAGGTAACAGGACCCCCATCACCTGTAAACAACAACAACAACAGGTTCATACAGGAAACAGGACCCCCCATCACCTGTAAACAACAACAACAACAGGTTCATACAGGTAACAAGACCCCCATCACCTGTAAACAACAACAGGTTCATACAGGTAACAAGACCCTCATCACCTGTAAACAACAGGTTCATACAGGTAACAAGACCCCCATCACCTGTAAACAACAACAGGTTCATACAGGTAACAAGACCCTCATCACCTGTAAACAACAGGTTCATACAGGTAACAGGACCCCCCATCACCTGTAAACAACAACAACAACAGGTTCATACAGGAAACAGGACCCCCCATCACCTGTAAACAACAACAACAACAACAACAACAACAGGTTCATACAGGTAACAAGACCCCCATCACCTGTAAACAACAACAGGTTCATACAGGTAACAAGACCCTCATCACCTGTAAACAACAACAACAACAGGTTCATACAGGTAACAAGACCCTCATCACCTGTAAACAACAACAACAACAGGTTCATACAGGTAACAAGATCCCCATCACCTGTAAACAACAACAACAGGTTCATACAGGTAACAAGACCCCCCATCACCTGTAAACAACAACAGGTTCATACAGGTAACAAGACCCCCATCACCTGTAAACAACAACACTACATCTGTTGTCCCTCAGTTTAAAAGGTACAGTAACTTCATAATCCTTTGACCTGCAGGTAAAAATTAAAGTTTCAGGATGAACTCACGTCCACAAACTCTGAGGTCAGTTTGAAGGCGGACGTTTCGAAGCCGAGGTTTTTTGGCGAGCTGGACAGGATGAAGCCGAAGTCGATGTGGATGATGTGACCCTCAGCGTCCAATAGGATGTTCCCGTTGTGCCTGCAGGACAGAGACAGGTGACATGACGGACTGAGCGTGTGCAGGAGGAGCAGCAGTGACATCACTCTCTCACCTGTCTTTGACCTGCAGCAGGTAGCAGATGAGGCTGTACCCGGCGCAGCTCTGCACAAAGTTCCTCTGCGCCGTGAGGAAGGCCTCGGTGGTCGTGGCGCCGTGCTCCTGCAGCAGGTAGTCGAGCAGAGACAGCTGACTCTGCTTCTTCACCTGGTGGAGCGACACGGCGTTCACCACCGGCTCGATCATCCCGCTGTCAAACGACAGAACCAGGATCTTATAGGGCTTGATCCAGAGCGGGACGCGCTCCTGCTCCCAGATCGACTGTGAGGGACGAGATACATCATGTTTACATGTTTGTTTACATGTTTACAGAACTTGAGTTTGACTCGTCAGAGACACGGGGGAGAGGAGACAAGGAGGCAAGTGTGCAGGAGAGAAGGAGTGAAGGAGACCATTAAAGGAGCAGACAGACTCTATCCTCCTGTGTGTGTGTGTGTGTGTGTGTGTGTGTGAGAGTGTGTGATGTCACAGCGTTACCTTGAGCTGCTGCAGCACCTGGAAGGCGAGCAGCTCCTGTCTCAGGTCGTCTCCACATTTAACGATCACAGACAGGAGCCTCCAGGTGGGCAGGTGACCGTACGGAGAGCCCTCTCTGATCCGCCTGAGAGGGAACCAGTCAGTAACCACTCAAACAACAATGTGACGCTAAGCTCCGCCTCCTCCTCTCTGAGCTCCACCTACCTGACCTTCTCCTCCCACGGCTCCTTCAGGGCCACAGCTGACGGGTCCTCAGGGTCCCGCTTAAAGGTGGTGGGGGCCTGCGCCAGTTGCTCCGACAGACGCCGCCTACACACACACACACACACACACACACACACACACACACACACACACACACACACACACACACACACACACACACACACACACACACACACACACACACACACACACACACACACACACACACACACACACACACACACACACACACACACACACACACACACACACACACACACACACACACGGTGAGGCTGTGTACGTTTAGGCTTGTATATTGGTTGCCGTGGTAACAGGATGGACGTGTCTCACCTGATGTCTCCAGCAGCGATGAACACGGGCTCTTTGCTCTCCAGGCTGGTGATGCTGTCCACTGAGAACTGACTGATGTTATCACAGCTGTTAGTGTGCAGCTCTGGAAGCTGTGAGACAGGTCAGAGAGGGAGACAGGTCAGAGAGGAAGACAGGTCAGAGAAGAAGACAGGTCACAGTCAGACAGGTCATACAGAAACAGGTCAGAGAGGGAGACAGGTCACAGTGAGACAGGTCAGAGAGGAAGAGCAGTCAGAGAGGGAGACAGAACAGAGAGAGAGACAAGTCAGAGAGGGAGACAGGTCATACAGAAACAGGTCAGAGAGGGAGATAGGTCACAGTGAGACAGGTCAGAGAGGAAGACAGGTCAGGGAGGGAGACAGGTCAAAGAGGGAGGCAGGTCAGAGAGAGAGACAGGTCAGAGAGGGAGGCAGGTCAGAGAGAGAGACAGGTAAGAGAGAGAGACAGGTAAGAGAGAGAGACAGGTCAGAGAGGGAGACAGGTCATACAGAAACAGGTCAGAGAGGGAGACAGGACACAGTGAGACAGGTTAGACACGGCAACAGGTCAGAGAGAAAGACAGGTCACAGTGAGAAAGACAGGTCAGAGAGGGAGACAGGTTAGACACGGCAACAGGTCAGAGAGAAAGACAGGTCACAGTGAGAAAGACAGGTCAGAGAGGGAGACAGGTCAGAGAGGAAGACAGGTCACAGTGAGACAGGTTAGAGAGGGAGACAGGTCACAGTGAGACAGGTCAGAGAGGGAGACAGGTCAGAGAGGGAGACAGGTCACAGTGGGACAGGTTAGAGAGGGAGACAGGTCAGACAGGGCGACAGGTCAGAGAGGAAGACAGGTCACAGTGAGACAGGTCAGAGAGGGAGACAGGTCAGAGAGGAAGACAGGTCAGAAAGGTAGACAGGTCAGACAGGGTGACAGGTCACAGTGAGACAGGTCAGACGGGGCAACAGATCAGAGGAAGACAGATCAGAGAGGGAGACA
The DNA here is from genome assembly GCF_963584025.1 of Labrus mixtus. Lineage (NCBI taxonomy): Eukaryota > Metazoa > Chordata > Actinopteri > Labriformes > Labridae > Labrus > Labrus mixtus. The sequence continues at coordinate 187,958 of NC_083622.1, read as the reverse complement.
GGTCAGAGAGTAAGACAGGTCAGAGAGGGTGACAGGTCAGAGAGGAAGACAGGTCACAGTGAGACAGGTCAGAGAGGGCGACAGGTCAGAGAGGAAGACAGGTCACATTGAGACAGGTCAGAAAGGGAGACAGGTCAGACAGGGAGACAGGGCGACAGGTCAGAGAGGAAGACAGGTCACATTGAGACAGGTCAAACATGGCGACAGGTCAGAGAGGAAGACAGGTCACAGTGAGACAGGTCAGACGGGGCAACAGGTCAGAGAGGAAGACAGGTCAGAGAGGGAGACAGGTCAGAGAGGGCGACAGGTAAGAGAGGAAGACAGGTCAGAAAGTGAGACAGGTCAGAGAGGAAGACAGGTCACAGTGAGACAGGTCAGACGGGGCAACAGGTCAGAGAGGAAGACAGGTCAGAGAGGGAGACAGGTCAGACAGGGCAACAGGTCAGAGAGGAAGACAGGTCAGAGAGGAAGACAGGTCAGAGAGGGAGACAGGTCAGACAGGAAGACAGGTCAGACAGGGCGACAGGTCACAGTGAGACAGTTCAGACGGGGCAACATGTCAGAGAGGAAGACAGGTCAGAGAGGGAGACAGGTCAGACAGGAAGACAGGTCAGAGAGGGAGACAGGTCAGACAGGGCGACAGGTCAGAGAGGAAGACAGGTCACAGTGAGACAGGTCAGACAAAGCGACAGGTCAGAGAGGCAGACAGGTCACAGTGAGACAGGTCACATTGAGACAGGTCAGAGAGGGAGACAGGTCAGAGAGGGAGACAGGTCAGAGATGGAGACAGGTCATACAGAAACAGTTCAGAGAGGGAGACAGGTCACAGTGAGACATGTCAGAGAGGGCGACAGGTCATGCAGAAACAGGTCAGAGAGGGAGACAGGTCACAGTGAGACAGGTCACATTGAGACAGGTCAGAGAGGAAGACAGGTCACAGTGAGACAGGTCACATTGAGACAGGTCAGAGAGGAAGACAGGTCACAGTGAGACAGGTCACATTGAGACAGGTCACAGTGAGACAGGTCAGAGAGAGAGACAGGTACCAGTGAGACAGGTCACATTGAGACAGGTCAGAGAGGTAGACAGGTCAGAGAGGGAGACAGGTCAGAGAGGAAGACAGGTCAGAGATGGAGACAGGTCAGAGAGGGAGACAGGTCACACAGAAACAGTTCAGAGAGGGAGACAGGTCACAGTGAGACAGGTCAGAGAGGAAGACAGGTCAGAGAGGGCGACAGGTCAGAGAGGGCGACAGGTCATACAGAAACAGGTCAGAGAGGGAGACAGGTCACAGTGAGACAGGTCACATTGAGACAGGTCAGAGAGGAAGACAGGTCACAGTGAGACAGGTCACATTGAGACAGGTCAGTGAGACAGGTCAGAGAGGGAGACAGGTCACAGTGAGACAGGTCAGAGAGGAAGACAGGTCACAGTGAGACAGGTCACATTGAGACAGGTCACAGTGAGACAGGTCAGAGAGAGAGACAGGTCAGAGAAGGAGAGAGGTCACAGTGAGACAGCTCAGACAGGGCGACAGGTCAGAGAGGAAGACAGGTCACAGTGAGACAGGTCACAGTGAGACAGGTCACTCGGTGAATGTGGTTGAGAATGCTGCTTGGATCCTCATTGGTCAACAGAGCTGTCAATCCTGACGCTACATCCACCATGTTTTTCATCAAATAATGAATAAAAACTAAACTTCATGATAAGGACTCATTATGTGACCCATCTGTTAACATGGAGGGGGCGGGGCTAAGGGGTCTCTTCCATCTCCAACACCTGTGGTACTGATGACATCACTTCCTCTCACCTCCACCTGCAGCTCTCCGATGTCGTCCACAGACCACGCCTCGTCGTCGTTGTCGTAGTTGGGGACGGTGGAGAAGCTCCCCGCTCGCTGCTCGGCCGTCATGCCGCAGTCCGGAAGGTTCTCCACCGAGCGCGTGCTCCTGATCCGGTTCTCCGGGATCCGGATGGGAACGTTGGACGTCTCGAAGTTCTCACATTCCAGAACCTCCACATAAATCAGGTACGGAGCCTGAGGGGCACAGGGGTCAAGAGGTCAACATCAGAGATCCTAAGACACAGGGAGGCTCACTCACACGAAAAGAGAGGGGGCAGAATTTGTGTGTGTGTGGGGTCACCTTGTCTTTGGAGTTTAACACCACGGCCTGCGTGTGAGGCACTCTGACCACGTGGTGGTCGAAGGCGGCGGTGGGCAGCCACACTCGAGCGGGCAGTTTGTGGTTGAGCAGCGACAGCTCGGAGATCAGACGCTGAGTTTTCTGCTCTTTGGTGGGAAGAGTCGCCAAACGCTTCCCGATACCCATCAGAGACTTTATGAACTCCCTCTGAGGGGCCAGACGCACTGGCTGAGAGGGGGGGGGGGGGGGGAGAGAGAGAGAGGGGGGGGGAGAAGAGGGAGAGAGTAAAGAGATGTTATAATCAAGATTTAGGGTCTTCTGTGGTCTCCTGCTGGTGTCCCTCTGTGACCTCTGGACAGACAGGTGAACAGGTAAACAGGTTAGGTGCTTGTGTGTCAGCTGATGGATTGAAAAAGTTCTGAAGCTCTTTGATCATTAAAAACAAAGTTAATGACCAAACCTTGGATTTGTCGGACTTTGATTTTTGTTGCCATGGTAACAAACAGACATGGATATCGTGGCTTGAATCATGTTGAGGATTGAAAATCGATGTAAAAAACAGTGACATGTTCTTGAAGGAGCTGCTGTGATGTGATTGGCTGATATCAGATTTTAATGTGACAACACTGACACACAAACACACAGAGTGAGAGAAGAGATGACATCATCACCTGATTGGTTCACCCTTTCATCAAACAGCTGATTGGATCAAACAGAAAGAATTAGAGTGAAGGTGGAGTCCTGAGACCAGCAGCTGCTTTAACCAATCACAGCTGAGCACCCGAGACTCCGCCCCCACACTGAACCACAACCA
>NC_083622.1:167500-180000 GCF_963584025.1 Labrus mixtus | reverse complement strand
ACACACACACACACACACACACACACACACACACACACACACACACACACACCTAACACACACACCCAACACACACACACACACACACACACACACACACACACACACACACACACACACACACACACCTAACACACACACCCAACACACACACACACACACACACACACACACAGATACACACATTCACACAATTTACAAGTGACTGCATTTTCATACACTTTTATTTTTTCTCAAACCAACCCCAAAACCTCGTCTGCAGTCAACTTCGGCTAAAACATAATCATTACACAAACTCTCACCGCTCACACCACATTGTTTAACATATTCAACACATACACACTGCTCAACTCTTCAACTCTGTTCCACCTCTCAAGTCCCCCTTACTAAGCACCTTCTCTCTCTCTCTCTCTCTCTCTCTCTCTCTCTCTCTCTCTATCGCTTCTTTCACTTTTTGTATCCTTTCTTAGGTATTTCATATAATTTTGTAGTTTTTCTGTTCGTAGTATGATGTGTGTCTATTGATGTCTTATTTTGCTGTCTTTATTTGTCTTATTTTATTTATTTTTATTTATTTATTGTATTTTGGAGCTGTTGTCCTGACCTTGTCTGTTTGTTTTTTTGTGCCTCATTTGTATATCACCAGTTTGTCACTTTATTGCACCTAATAAAAAAAAATAAAAAAATAAAAAAATAGAAGCTCTTAGAGAAATACCAGGATACCCTGTATTTCACATCACAGAAGAGGAGAGCAGATGTTCACTGTTTCAAAGATAAGACCAGCAACATCCTTCGAGAGCAACATGCTAACATTAAGTTTGGAAATGAGAAGACTCAAATCTTAAAGCCTGCACTAAAGTTAATTTGCAATGACATCACCACCATTGATATAGATCCAAAGTCATACCCAACTGCACACAGTATGACTGATATCCCTAGTCAGCTGGCACTTGTTCCTGAGAGTCTTCAGATGTTGTTTAGACCTATAGTGAGGACGGATGAAAGAGTAGCCATTTGGGGATAGAACTTCACAAAGGCCTTTCGGCCTCTGTCAGGGGTATTGCCGTACATGATGGGGCTTGCCATACAACTGGATCATAGATTTGGGTATGGGAACACTCCTTTTCATCCTCCCAGTCATCGAATGTGACCTTAATGACCACAAGACCATCTTCACTACTCTCAAAGAGTGCATGTGTCTCTCCAGGGACAAAGTCACCATAGTGACCTTCGATCTCCTCATCTGACTCAAGGCAGTGGATATCATAAAGCAGGTGAATCTACCCATCATTTCAAGGTTGGGTGGGTTGTATTGAAACTAATGAAGGCGGCCAAGTCAGATGGTAGGTTGAGCAGAGGGAGGATAAGAAATAGTGATTCAGGCCACAAGTGCTGGGTGCAGACCCTCAACCACTTCTCCAATGTCAAATAGTGCATGAAGGAAGGTGTCAAGAAACACAATCAACTCCACAAAGACCTTTCCAGAACACTGATGAAGCGAGACACTGAAGCAGTTGAACTTACCCTCAAAAGGTTTGAGGAGAACAACCCATTTGACCACGATCGAGTTGCTTGCGTCCTTCTCAACAGGATTCATGAGCACTGCGGGTGACACAGTCAACGCTGAGAGAGCGGAAGTTGGGAGGTAAATGCAGATAAAGCTGGATTGACAGTCAGTGACATCGACCATGGAGGTGAAGTTCAAGGTGCAGGCCAAGTCATCACTGAGAAATATTTCCAAGGTCAAAGACAAGAAGATTTACCTAAACTCACTCAAGTTGTTCACCTGACTGATAATCTTTGCCCAACGGGATATGACAGTTCAGACAAGCTTAGCGTATGAGCTGACTCCCTTCCCCTTGTCATTGTTCAACAACAATGGCGAACAAAGCAGGCTTTTCCAAAACAAGCCTTAAAGACTGAAGATCCGCTTGGCCTCACAGACCAACCCTGCTCCAGTCTGGTGGTTGATGGAGGATGGCTTCTCTACTTGGTAAAGTGGGAACAAGGTCAGACTTGACAGTAGATTGCAGACTGAGGTATGTGCAGTGTCTTGGCAGTCGCTCCCAGAAGCTCATTGTGGTCTTTGATGGCTATAGTAGCTCACCAAAAGATCATGACCACATCCAGCGTACCAAGAACTCCTGCTGTAATCTACAGATTCAACCAGATATGATACATTTGACACCAAGGGCAAAGTTTTTGAACAACATTCATAACAAGTGTGTGCTTATCCATTTCCTCTCTTCAACATTCCGGAAACATCAGATCACCGTGGAGCAGTGTGACAATGATGCTGATTGTGCATTTGATTGTGAGAGCAGCATTGGCTGCTGCTACAGATGACTCTGTTGAGGTCAGTAAAACATTAAGTAGCAATGTTAGGTAGTTACCATCACTAATACATCTATAAATAGACCTATGAAGATACTTTATTTTCACCAAAACTAAGGGTTTTCAAAAGAGCCAGAAAAGTGGGCGTGGCAGTTTCTCTACCAAGGAGTGGTTTTGGTGAAAAATAAATGCTTGCAATGGATTCAGCATCCCAAAGAACCCCTAATTTGACCCCTATATGCTATTTAAGGCACAAGTAAAAAGAATCAAAAATGTCAAATTTTCAACCAGTAAGGTTCCAGGTACCCGAAGTTTCAGCAGCTCTCACGGATTTTCCTACAGGAGTTGAATTTAAATCTTTTTATTAGGGCTGGGCAACGATTAAAAGTTTTAATCGCGATTAATCGCATTGTTATACACAAAATCCAATAATGAATTAAAAAGTAGTGTATAGCGCACTTTTATTGTAAATGTACTTCTCAACATAAACAATGTAATCAAAGCAAATAAATACAAAACTAAAGCTTATTGCATTGGTTGCAGTCTGGACGCAGAGTGGTGTGGGTCTCCTCTCTGACTGCAGCTGGGTCTGCTGCGCGAGGCTACACTGACAGCCTGTGAGAGCTTTAGGAAGGGGGAGGGGCTTACGGCAGCACCCGCTGCTCGTTGAGGACAGTAACTGCAGAGCAATACGTGCTTTCATGTCAGTTTCTAACACCAAATAAGTCTCCAATAACACCAGAAAAAATTGCTAGATTTGTCGCTAGTAACTGTTGACAAAAAAAGTCGTAAGGGGTTTGGAAAGTCACCAGATTTAGCGAGAAAGTTGCCAAGTTGGCAACACTGTTTCCTCTTTCCTGTGAGCGCTGCAGCAGACATGCGCAGCAGTAAGCAACATACGAGGCTCGCTCACGATGGAATTTTACAAAATGAAAGCCAGTGAGCAACAGACTTTTACAATAAGAAAATAAATAATAAAAACTGCGTTAATGCGAGATAAAATAATTGTCGGCGATAATTAATTGAGTTAATGCGAAAATAACGCGTTAACGTGCCCAGCCCTACTTTTTATATGTGTAACTAGACACCTTTAGAAACACATTGGTGTAGAAATTGGTTGGTAAGGAATTTATTCCCAGATTTTCACAATATTCCCTTACTATGATACAATAATCATACATAACTGTTTCTACACAGCCGTGGTTTTCATGCTGTGCTCACTTTGTGTTCTGATGATCTTAAACTCATTTCAAAGCAGGAAACCATTACAAAAAAAACACTCAGTTTAAACTTTATTTCAGTTAGCACAAAAAAGCTGTGACATCCCTGCAGGTCAAAGGTCAACAGTAAAATGTCCAATCAGGCACCACGTTCTCACACAAATTAAACCAAGAAAATAAAAGTTATTTTTAAATCACATTTTAAACAGACGTTATAGTGAGTTCCTACTTTCATTACGTAACGATCTAAAGGTCAGAGGTCAGCATGTGTCTTTTAATCCGACCAATCGGGCGCTCTCCTCCCACAGCTTTCTCGCCACCACGTCGTTGCGTCCCTCTGGAGCCGTTTCCTTCTCTGCACAGTCACTGAAACCACAAATAAACAGGTTTATGTGGTTTATGAGGACGTCACACTGACTGACTTTAAAAACAAATTCTTTGAGTTCTAATGTTGTCATGATACTAGATTTTTAATCTTTGACGCTCTTTATTGAGCGATTTCTCGTTCTGAATGATCAAAAATTGCAGACAAACTCGTGCACACTTGCTTTAAATGTCGATGGATTAATTCCTCTTCTACACCTTCTACAGCTGTCTTTTGGAATGATGTAGTTTGTTTGAAAGCTTTTGCACTTTTTGAATATGTGGTATCAAAAAGGATCAAACGTTTTGACAGCCTTAGTTCTGACTGCGAGTGACAGAGGATCAGGTCATCATCTTTACCTGAAGTAACGTCCAGACAGCCCCTCCAGGCCCGGGGTCAGGGCGCAGTACAGCGTGGTCTGACTGCCCTGCCGGGGAGTCTTCATGAGCATCAGGGAGGGAAGGCTCAGCAGAGTCCCCAACAAAGGGAACCAGCTGTGAACGTGACGCCCCAGATCTGTGTAGATCACACCAGGGTGGAGACAAAACGACGACACACCAGTGCCTGAAGAGAATTCAGACAAACATTAAGGTCACACACAAACAGGAAGAAGAAACAACAGGTTCCCTGATCTGTTACTACTACTCTCTCCTGCAGTGAGTCAGTCCTCATAGAGCTCCATGTTAAAATGTCCAACTTTACAGCTGCAGTTCCTCCAGTGTCCACTAGAGTCTGTCTCCTGCAGTGAGTCAGTCCTCATAGAGCTCCATGTTAAAATGTCTAACTTTACAGCTGCAGTTCCTCCAGTGTCCACTAGAGTCTGTCTCCTGCAGTGAGTCAGTCCCCATAGAGCTCTATGTTAAAATGTCTAACTTTACAGCTGCAGTTCCTCCAGTGTCCACTAGAGTCTGTCTCCTGCAGTGAGTCAGTCCCCATAGAGCTCTATGTTAAAATGTCTAACTTTACAGCTGCAGTTCCTCCAGTGTCCACTAGAGTCTGTCTCCTGCAGTGAGTCAGTCCTCATAGAGCCCCATGTTAAAATAAACATGTTTACATCCTGGTATAAAAACAGTTTGGGTCTCTAGATCTCATTTCTCTCTTCAACTGTTCGGGCTGAATGTTTATACAACTCACTTGTTAACATTATATTAAAGCTTAAAGTGATGTAATATTAGGGGGCATGGCCTTTTTGAGTGACAGGTGGGAGCTGCTAGCTGTCTGCTAGGTGTCACCTCAGCTAATGGGTCGTGTTTGTGGTTTTGGAGTCTTTTGAAGATTTGTTCCTGTAGATATCAGACTAATAATCTGACTCTCTGTGAGCTTTATTGGATTTACAGTCCGTCCTGTCTGAGCTCAACTTTTTACAACCAGACACATTAGAACATTATTTATTTACATGTTGGCAACAGTTAGCAGCTATCCGAGTCTGTAAGAACCATACCTGGATTGTTAGTCATATGTTGATTAGTTTGCGGAGGCTCATGTTTTGGAGTCAGGATTGTTGTTGGATTTTCACCATATGAATAAATGACTGTGCTAAGCTACCAGCATAAACAGGATCTCATTCTGTGGTTAACTAGCTCATTAGCAGCTAACAAACTAGCCATGAGCACAGTCTGTTTAGCGTTGATAACTGAACGCTTGCTAATACCCCTCCTTCTCCAGAGGATGGAAACATCTGTAAAGAGTCTCTGATGGAGACCTGTGAGTGTTTATCTGGACCTTTGAGTCGTTGGGCGAGTTCTCTGGAGAACAGGACGTTAGCCAGTTTGCTCTGTTTGTAACTCTCCAGAGGGCTGTACGGCCTCGTGCTGAAGAACAGGTCGTCAAGGTCGATACGACCTGAGGAATCAGGAAAACAAAAACATATCAAATGTGTCAGAACAAACAAACAAGACTAAAAACATCACAGAGACACATCAGAGGTCAGAGGTCAGAGGTCATACCCCCTTTGTGGGCGATGGAGGACACAGTGACCACACGGCTGGGGGCGGAGCTAATCAGCATAGGAAGCAGCAGATTGGTCAGCAGGAAGTGACCGAGATGATTGACAGCCAGCTGAGTCTCAAAACCGTCCTCGGTCAGCCATTTTGGACACATCATCACTCCTGCAGACAGGTGGAGAGAGAGAGACAGGTGAGCAGACAGACAGGTAGAGAGAGAGAGAGACAGGTAGAGAGAGACAGGTGAACAGTCAGACAGGTAGAGAGAGACAGAGGTGAGCAGACAGACAGGTAGAGAGAGAGACAGGTGAGCAGATAGACAGGAAGAGAGAGACAGGTAGAGAGAGACAGGTGAACAGACAGACAGGTAGAGAGAGAGAGATAGGTGAGCAGACAGACAGGTAGAGAGAGACAGGTGAACAGACAGACAGGTAGAGAGAGAGACAGGTAGAGAGAGACAGGTGAACAGACAGACAGATAGAGAGAGAGAGACAGGTAGAGAGAGACAGGGGAGCAGACAGACAGGTAGAGCGAGAGAGACAGGTAGAGAGACAGATGAACACACAGACAGGTAGAGAGAGAGAGACAGGTAGAGAGAGACAGGTGAACAGACAGACAGGTTGAGAGAGACAGGTGAACAGACAGTTAGGTAGAGAGCGAGAGAGAGAGACAGGTAGAGAGAGACAGGTGAACAGACAGACAGGTAAAGAGAGAGAGAGACAGGTAGAGAGAGACAGGTGAACAGACAGACAGGTAGAGAGAGAGACAGGTGAGCAGACAGACAGGAAGAGAGAGCGTGAGAGATATGAACAGACAGGTGGAGAGAGACAGGTGAACAGACAGACAGGTAGAGAGAGAGAGACAGGTGAGCAGACAGACAGGAAGAGAGAGATATAGAGAGACAGGTAGAGAGAGACAGGTGAACAGACAGACAGGAAGAGAGAGAGATACAGGTAGAGAGAGACAGGTGATCAGACAGACAGGAAGAGAGAGCGACAGGTAGAGAGAGACAGATGAACACACAGACAGGTAGAGAGAGAGACAGGTAGAGAGAGACAAATGAACAGACAGACAGGAAGAGAGAGAGAGACAGGTAGAGAGAGACAGGTGAGCAGACAGACAGGAAGAGAGAGAGACATGTGAACAGACAGACAGGTAGAGAGAGAGAGAGACAGGTGAGCAGACAGACAGGAAGAGAGAGAGTGAGAGATATGAACAGACAGGTGGAGAGAGACAGGTGAACAGACAGACAGGTAGAGAGAGAGACAGGTGAGCAGACAGACAGGAAGAGAGATATAGAGAGACAGGTAGAGAGAGACAGGTGAACAGACAGACAGGAAGAGAGCGAGAGAGACAGGTAGAGAGAGACAGGTGAGCAGACAGACAGGAAGAGAGAGAGACAGGTAGACAGAGACAGGTGAACAGACAGACAGGTGGAGAGAGAGAGACATGTAGAGAGAGACAGGTGAACAGACAGACAGGAAGAGAGAGAGACAGGTAGAGAGAGACAGATGAACACACAGACAGGTAGAGAGAGAGAGAGACAGGTAGAGAGAGACAGGTGAACAGACAGACAGGGAGAGAGAGAGAAACAGGTAGAGAGACAGATGAACACACAGACAGGTAGAGAGAGAGAGAGACAGGTAGAGAGAGACAGGTGAACAGACAGACAGGTAGAGAGAGACAGGTGAACAGACAGACAGGAAGAGAGAGCGTGAGAGATATGAACAGACAGGTGGAGAGAGACAGGTGAACAGACAGACAGGTAGAGAGAGCGACAGGTAGAGAGAGACAGGTGAGCAGACAGACAGGAAGAGAGAGATATAGAGAGACAGGTAGAGAGAGACAGGTGAACAGACAGACAGGTAAAGAGAGAGAGAGACAGGTAGAGAGAGACAGGTGAACAGACAGACAGGTAGAGAGAGAGACAGGTGAGCAGACAGACAGGAAGAGAGAGCGTGAGAGATATGAACAGACAGGTGGAGAGAGACAGGTGAACAGAAAGACAGGTAGAGAGAGAGAGACAGGTGAGCAGACAGACAGGAAGAGAGAGATATAGAGAGACAGGTAGAGAGAGACAGGTGAACAGACAGACAGGAAGAGAGAGAGAGACAGGTAGAGAGAGACAGGTGATCAGACAGACAGGAAGAGAGAGCGACAGGTAGAGAGAGACAGATGAACACACAGACAGGTAGAGAGAGAGACAGGTAGAGAGAGACAAGTGAACAGACAGACAGGAAGAGAGAGAGAGACAGGTAGAGAGAGACAGGTGAGCAGACAGACAGGAAGAGAGAGAGTGAGAGATATGAACAGACAGGTGGAGAGAGACAGGTGAACAGACAGACAGGTAGAGAGAGAGACAGGTGAGCAGACAGACAGGAAGAGAGAGATATAGAGAGACAGGTAGAGAGAGACAGGTGAACAGACAGACAGGAAGAGAGCGAGAGAGACAGGTAGAGAGAGACAGGTGAACAGACAGACAGGTGGAGAGAGAGAGAGACATGTAGAGAGAGACAGGTGAGCAGACAGACAGGAAGAGAGAGAGAGAAACAGGTAGAGAGACAGATGAACACACAGACAGGTAGAGAGAGAGAGAGACAGGTAGAGAGAGACAGGTGAACAGACAGACAGGTAGAGAGAGACAGGTGAACAGACAGTTAGGTAGAGAGCGAGAGAGAGAGACAGGTAGAGAGAGACAGGTGAACAGACAGACAGGTAGAGAGAGAGAGACAGGTGAGCAGACAGACAGGAAGAGAGAGAGTGAGAGATGTGAACAGACAGGTGGAGAGAGACAGGTGAACAGACAGACAGGTAGAGAGAGAGACAGGTGAGCAGACAGACAGGAAGAGAGAGATATAGAGAGACAGGTAGAGAGAGACAGGTGAACAGACAGACAGGAAGAGAGCGAGAGAGACAGGTAGAGAGAGACAGGTGAGCAGACAGACAGGAAGAGAGAGAGACAGGTAGAGAGAGACAGGTGAACAGACAGACAGGTGGAGAGAGAGAGACAGGTAGAGAGAGACAGGTGAACAGACAGACAGGAAGAGAGAGAGACAGGTAGAGAGAGACAGATGAACACACAGACAGGTAGAGAGAGAGAGAGACAGGTAGAGAGAGACAGGTGAACAGACAGTCAGGTGGAGTGAGACAGGTGAACAGACAGACAGGTGAGCTCACCTGCGTTGTTGATGAGGATGTCCAGTCTGTCTTCACTGTCGATGAAATCTTTAGCGAACTGTTTGACGGAGTAAACCGAGGCCAGGTCCAGGTGTCTGATCACCACGTTACCGTTACCTGTCGAGCGACGGATCTCCTCAGCCGCCTGCTCTGCTCGGGTGAGGTCCCTGCACGCCATCACCACCCGGGCCCCTACAACAAATCAAACACACCCGTCACCACCCGGGCCCCTACAACAAATCAAACACACCCGTCACCACCCGGGCCCTACAACAAATCAAACACACCCGTCACCACCCGGGCCCTACAACAAATCAAACACACCCGTCACCACCCGGGCCCTACAACAAATCAAACACACCCGTCACCACCCGGGCCCTACAACAAATCAAACACACCCGTCACCACCCGGGCCCTACAACAAATCAAACACACCCGTCACCACCCGGGCCCTACAACAAATCAAACACACCCGTCACCACCCAGGCCCCTACAACAAATCAAACACACCCATCACCACCCGGGCCCCTACAACAAATCAAACACACCCGTCACCACCCGGGCCCTACAACAAATCAAACACACCCGTCACCACCCGGGCCCTACAACAAATCAAACACACCCGTCACCACCCGGGCCCCTACAACAAATCAAACACACCCGTCACCACCCGGGCCCTACAACAAATCAAACACACCCGTCACCACCCGGGCCCTACAACAAATCAAACACACCCATCGTATCTGTAAACATCACGGTATAAACACGTCTATGTCCCCACAACGCGGGTAATCACACACACTCTGACCTCTGCGTGCGAGGTCTCTGCTCGTCTCTTTGCCGATGCCGGTGTTTGCTCCGGTGATCAGAACTGTCTTCCCGTCCAGATGCACCGAACAGCGACACACTCCACCTGCAATCCACCTCCTCAACACGGCCGCACCTGAAACACACAGATACACACACTGCTTTACATCCTGTACTCATAATCAAACACACTTCTCTGTTTTAGAGCCTGAAAACAGTTTGTTAAGGAAGAGGTGAACTGCAGCGCCCCCTCTGGCCACTCAGCATGGAGGTAAAGTGTTAATGATGTGATGGTGGATAAAGTGTGTCTCCTACAGCAGGTCATCTTATGTTGAGTAATTTATCATCTTTAAATTAGCTTCAGTATTTTTTTAGCACTATACCCACAGTTAGCATAGCTGTTAGCACTGCTGGATTCTAAATGTTGTGTTCAGACCAAAAGTGGCTGTAAAGATGTGAAGATCCACAAACAAACATCAGCTGAGATCAAATGTGTTCATTTGAATTGATTCATTATTAGTTCAAACCGAAGAGGAGAGGGCAGTTTTAAGACACCCCCCCACACGGCCGTTTTGGACGCCCCTCGGTTTGTCAGATATGAGAGCAGTTATCAGGTCAACAGGTGTTGCAGTGATGGAAGCGGGCAAGAGAAGTGGTTCAGATAGAAGTGATTGTACCCGACCTAAAAAGCCTCTGCATGTTTCTAATAAGCCTAGGTGATGGCGGCGGCAGCAGCCACAGGTGGCTGTGAACCATGGCAGCAAACAAACATCATATACGCAACAATTCAGGCATTTGCGGGTCTGATATTTGTCAAGTATGCTGCAATATTGATTTTCTACATGTTCCGATTGAGCTGTCTGGCCACACACCAAAGCCGTCTGCCATGGACAACAAACAAACAATTCACCAGCCCCAGAATATCCTCTCGCACGTCAACGCAAATTCCATCAAAATCTGGGTCATCGCAAATCACACCAATTTTTAAATCTGATGATCCTACTCTTGTTTCAAACTACAGACCTATAGCAATACTTCCAGTTATGTCTAAGTTGCTTGAAAAAGCCTTATATAACCAGCTCTTACTTTGAAACTAACAACTGGCTCAGTGACTGCTAACATGGTTTTCGAGCTAATCGATCAACCATGTCGGCATTATTACTTCTCACTGAACAAGTATGTGAATCTCTTAACAATGGTCACATCACTGGAGCTATTTTTATTGATTATCGTAAAGCTTTTGACACCGTGAACCATCAAATCCTGCTTAACAAACTTCACTCATTTAAACTGTCTCCATCTGTGATTGAAATGCTTTCTTCTTATCTGAGAAACAGGTCGCAAGTTGTCAAAATTGATCGTGCAACATCCCAACCTTTAGTTTGTGATATGGGTGTTCCACAAGGCAGCATTCTTGGACCCTTACTTTTTCTTTTATACATCAATGATCTTCCTAAAGTGTGCAAATATTCAAAATGCTTACTGTATGCTGATGATACCGTTATTTTTCTCTCTGACTCAAATCCTAATGTCATAAATTCCAAATTATCGTCTGATCTTCAGTTCTTACATGATTGGTTGAAAAATAATCATTTGACCATCAATGTAAGAAAACTGTACTTTCACTCCCCCAGAAAATGTATTACATTCACTGATCCCATCACCTTTGCAAGCCAAGATCTTGTCATCACAAAGACCTACAAATATCTTGGTGTGCTACTTGATTCAGATCTTACATACCGTGAACACACCTCTAAACTAACTACTAAGCTGAGTCAGAAACTTTATGTGTATAAGATCAGATCATATCTCTCCTCTGTTTCTGAAACGTACCTACATGCAATTGTGTTTTCATCAATTTTCTACTGTCTTCCAATCTAGTCACTTACCACTAAGGAGATTACTGAACCAATAGCACGACTGTACTATCGAGCTCTTAAGATCCACAGTAACCTCCCAAAGTGGTCACACCATTGCTCTGCACTCACACGCTCCAACGCCTTGACTTTCTAGAATTACATACACAGCCACGCTATTACGTACTATTTTCAGATTAAAAACAGCACTTCACCAACACTTGCTGCACTTCTACCGACACATAATATGAGACAAGAGCGCCTCACTAGGTCAGTCTCACAGGCACTCCTCCCCGTCCCTGCATACAAAAACAACTATGGTCGGAAGTCCTTCTTTTATACATACACCAACATTTGGAATGACATTCCCCATCACATTAGAACTTTACCATCTACCTCATATTTCAAAAATACATACAAACGACACCTTCTCCACACTTACACCTGCACTCATTAATTGTTCATGTATTGTCCACAGTATCTGTACTGTTTGTTTCTATTTGTCTGTATCTGCCTAGCCCATGCTAATGTCCTGTAAATGTGTTTGTCTTGATGTGTCATGACTGTGATTTATGTTTCATGTTCCGCAGAACAGGAACCTGCTGGAAACCAGTTTTTAAACTGAGTCAGGCCCGTTAAACTGTAACTTAATGTTACTTTTAAACTTTCCTGTATAATAAATAAAATGAAAAGCTCCACGAGCAGAAACGTGCTCAAACTAGGATCAATATTGGAGATGCTTTTGAAAAATGGAGAGAGGTTAGAACACAGAAAGGTTTACAGACCCATGCAGAGCTGG
>NC_083622.1:132500-160000 GCF_963584025.1 Labrus mixtus | reverse complement strand
GAGGTCACCTGACAGGTCATGTGATATAAACAACAGAGCCTGATATACAGAGAGAAACATGAGCCTGATACCTGGAGCATCACATGAACTCCTGAAATTACATGACTGATCGCCCCGAGAAATGAAGCATATTATAGACACTATTCAGAAGTTATCATAAAAGATATCAGAGAGATGTGACACACAAGTCACATAAACATCAAACCCACAGTGAAGTGAAAAATACATAAAAATATAAACAACTGTGGCATGTACATGTAGCATTGATAGAAACGCACATATTCTCATCATAACGTCGTCCTGTAGAGTGACTGAGCTCCCTGCCAATCACAGCACAGGAGGGCGGGACTAAGCAAAACTTGGGGTCTGGGTTTGTACTTTTGGGGGTGATGTTGATGATAATGATGTCATCATGAAGTCAACTGTCTCTTGTGGTTTCCATAGCAACATGGATACAGAGTTGTTCATGGAGTGTGAGGAGGAGGAGCTGGAGCCATGGCAACAGGTGGACGACAGCGTGGAGGAGGACGAGATGGAGTTCATGGAGAGCTACTGCGAGCCAAGTGAGAACAACACACACTGTAATACACACTGTGACACTGTAACACACACTGTGACGCACATTGTGACACACAAATACACACTGTAACAAACACTGTTAAAAACTGTAACACACACTGTAATACACACTGTAACACACACTGTAATAAACACTGTTAAAAACTGTAACACACATTGTAATACACACTGTAACACACACATACACACACACATACACACTGTAATACACACATACACACTGTAACATACACACTGTAACACACACTGTAACAAACACTGTGACACACAAATACACACTGTAACAAACACTGTAACACACACATAAACACTGTAATACACACATTGTAACACACACTGTAACAAACACTGTGACACACAAATACACACTGTAACACACAAATACACACTGTAACACACTGTAACAAACACTGTAACACACACATACACACTGTAACACACAAATACACACTGTAACACACAAATACACTGTAACACACTGTAACAAACACTGTAATACACACTGTAACACACAAATACACTGTAACACACACTGTAACAAACACTGTAATACACACTGTAACACACATACACACTGTAATACACACATACACACTGTAACATACACACTGTAACACACACTGTAACAAACACTGTGACACACAAATACACACTGTAACAAACACTGTAACACACACATAAACACTGTAATACACACATACACACATTGTAACACACACTGTAACAAACACTGTGACACACAAATACACACTGTAACACACTGTAACAAACACTGACACACAAATACACACTGTAACACACACATACACCCTGTAACACACAAATACACACTGTAACACACAAATACACTGTAACACACACTGTAACAAACACTGTAATACACACTGTAACACACACATACACACTGTAACACACAAATACACTGTAACACACACTGTAACAAACACTGTAATACACACTGTAACACACAAATACACTGTAACACACACTGTAACAAACACTGTGACACACACATACACACTGTAACACACAAATACACTGTAACACACAAATACACACTGTAACACACACATACACACTGTAACACACACTGTAACACACACTGTGACACACACTGTAATACCACATACACACTGTAACACACACTGTTAAAAACTGTAACACACACTGTAATACACACTGTAACACACACTGTAACAAACACTGTTAAAAACTGTAACACACATTGTAATACACACTGTAACACACACATACACACACACATACACACTGTAATACACACATACACACTGTAACACACACTGTAACAAACACTGTGACACACAAATACACACTGTAACAAACACTGTAACACACACATAAACACTGTAATACACACATTGTAACACACACTGTAACAAACACTGTGACACACAAATACACACTGTAACACACAAATACACACTGTAACACACTGTAACAAACACTGTAACACACACATACACACTGTAACACACAAATACACACTGTAACACACAAATACACTGTAACACACTGTAACAAACACTGTAATACACACTGTAACACACAAATACACTGTAACACACACTGTAACAAACACTGTAATACACACTGTAACACACATACACACTGTAATACACACATACACACTGTAACATACACACTGTAACACACACTGTAACAAACACTGTGACACACAAATACACACTGTAACAAACACTGTAACACACACATAAACACTGTAATACACACATACACACATTGTAACACACACTGTAACAAACACTGTGACACACAAATACACACTGTAACAAACACTGACACACAAATACACACTGTAACACACACATACACCCTGTAACACACAAATACACACTGTAACACACAAATACACTGTAACACACACTGTAACAAACACTGTAATACACACTGTAACACACACATACACACTGTAACACACAAATACACTGTAACACACACTGTAACAAACACTGTAATACACACTGTAACACACAAATACACTGTAACACACACTGTAACAAACACTGTGACACACACATACACACTGTAACACACAAATACACTGTAACACAGAAATACACACTGTAACACACACATACACACTGTAACACACACTGTAACACACACTGTGACACACACTGTAATACACACATACACACTGTAACACACACTGTAACACACACACTGTGACACACAAATACACACTGTAACAAACACTGTTAAAAACTGTAACACACACTGTAATACACACTGTGACACACAAATACACACTGTAACAAACACTGTTAAAAACTGTAACACACACTGTAACAAACACTGTGCCACACAAATACACACTGTAACACACAAATACACACTGTAACACACAAATACACTGTAACACACTGTAACAAACACTGTGACACACAAATACACACTGTAACACACTGTAATACACACTGACACACACACACTGTAATACACACTGACACACACACACTGTAACACACACTGACAAACACACGCTGTAACACACTGTAATACACACTGACACACACACTGTAATACACACTGACACACACAATGTAATACACACTGACACACACGCTGTAACAAACACTGTTAAAAACTGTAACACACACTGTAATACACACTGTAACACACACTGTAACAAACACTGTTAAAAACTGTAACACACACTGTAATACACACTGTAACACACACATACACACTGTAACACACACATACACACTGTAACATACACACTGTAACACACACTGTAACAAACACTGTGACACACAAATACACACTGTAACAAACACTGTAACACACACATAAACACTGTAATACACACATAGACACACACACTGTAACAAACACTGTGACACACAAATACACACTGTAACACACAAATACACACTGTAACACACTGTAACAAACACTGTGACACACAAATACACACTGTAACACACACATACACACAAATACACACTGTAACACACAAACACACTGTAACAAACACTGTAATACACACTCTAACACACAAATACACACTGTAACACACAAATACACTGTAACACACACTGTAACAAACACTGTAATACACACTAACACACAAATACACTGTAACAAACACTGTAATACACACTGTAACACACAAATACACTGTAACACACACTGTAACAAACACTGTGACACACACATAGACACTGTAACACACAAATACACACTGTAACACACACATACACACACTGTAACACACACTGTGACACACACTGTAATACACACATACACACTGTAACACACACTGTAACACACACTGTGACACACAAATACACACTGTAACAAACACTGTTAAAAACTGTAACACACACTGTAACAAACACTGTGACACACAAATACACACTGTAACACACAAATAAACACTGTAACACACAAATACACTGTAACACACTGTAACAAACACTGTGACACACAAATACACTGTAACACACTGTAACAAACACTGTAACACACAAATACACTGTAACACACTGTAACAAACACTGTGACACACAAATACACACTGACACACACACTGTAACACACACTGACACACACACACACACACTGTAACACACACTGACACACACGCTGTAACACACACTGACACACACGCTGTAATACACACTGACACACACACTGTAATACACACTGACACACACGCTGTAACACACACTGTAACACACTGTAATACACACTGACACACACACTGTAACACACACTGACACACACGCTGTAACACACACTGACACACACGCTGTAACACACACTGACACACACTGTAATACACACTGACACACACACTGTAATACACACTGACACACACACTGTAACACACACTGACACACACGCTGTAACACACACGCTGTAACACACACTGACACACACACTGTAATACACACTGACACACATGCTGTAACACACACTGACACACACACTGTAATACACACTGACACACACGCTGTAACACACACTGACACACACACTGTCACACACACTGACACACACACTGTAATACACGCTGTAACACACACTGACACACACGCTGTAACACACACTGACACACACACTGTAACAAACACTGTTAAACACTGTAACACACACATACACACTGTAACACACACTGTAACACACACATACACACTGTAACAAACACTGTAACACACACATACACACACTGTAACACACACTGTAACAAACACTGTAGCAAACACTGTTAAACACTGTTACACACTGTAACACACGCTGTAACACACTGTAACAAACACTGACACACACGCTGTAACACACTGACACACACACACTACAGAGAACTCACTGTGGAGGGATGTGCTGTGATAACATCTGTGTGTGTGTGTGTGTGTGTGTGTGTGTGTGTGTGTGTGCGCTTCTCTAGTGGAAGACTCTCTCTCTCCACTGCCTGCCTCTGAGACTCCGCCCCCAAGCTCCCGTCCATCCAGCACACCTGCTCCAACAGGTAGGTGTGTGTGTGTGTGTGTGTGTGTGTGTGTGTGTGTGTGTGTGTGTGTGTGTGTGTGTGTGTGTGTGTGTGTGTGTGTGTGTGTGTGTGTGTGTGTGTGTGTGTGTGTGTGTGTGTGTGTGTGTGTGTGTGTGTGTGTGTGTGTGTGTGTGTGTGTGTGTGTGTGTGTGTGTGTGTGCGCAGGTGTGTGTGTGTGCGCAGGTGTGTGTGTGTGCATGTGTGTGAGAAACTTTCTCTCTTTATAAACTTTGTGTTTTCTTCTCAGCTCGTTCTCCTCAGCTTGTCTCCGTGATGCCTCCCCTTCCTCCCTCCTACATCAACTCCTCTTCATCTTCAGTGCCCCACCTCTCCTCCCCCTCCACACCTGTGTCTTCAGCCCCACCCCAGATGGCTCAGGCCCCGCCCCTCATCCTTACACAGACAGCAGGGGGGACGTTCCTCCTCCCAGCAGCCCCAGGGTCTGGCAACGCCACACCCTTCCTGTTCACCACACAGGTATGAAAACAAATGCACCCAGTGCTTCTCTGCAGGGGGCTTACACACTTCCTGTTTGTCTGTGTGTACTGTGACATCACTGTCAGCAGGTGCGTCTTATTGGTCAGTCATGACACTGAACATGTTGCCCTGATACTGAGACAGTCATGACGGTGGCGCTCTGCATCACTATGAAAAAGAATTATAGACATAAAGATGTTCTCCTATTGGTTCCCTGGCTGTGATGTCACAGCTGTGATGTCATCTGTTTGTGTCTATGTACAGGGTTTCCCAGTGATGAACCATGGCACTCCTCTTCTGCTGAACCTGCAGCCGGGTCAGACGATGCAGCCGCTCACGCTCATCCAGTGTACGACCCCGAACTCCACCCACATCCGATCAAACACACACCTGATCAAACACACACTTGATCAAACACACACCTGATCACACACACACCTGATCAAACACACACCTGATCAAACACACCTGATCAGTAACACACCTGATCAGTAACACACCTGATCAAACACACACCTGATCAAACACACACCTGATCAAACACACACCTGATCAGTAACACACCTGATCAAACACACCTGATCAGTAACACACCTGATCAAACACACACCTGATCAAACACACCTGATCAGTAACACACCTGATCAAACACACACCTGATCAAACACACACCTGATCAATCACACACCTGATCAAACACACACCTGATCAGTAACACACCTGATCAAACACACACCTGATCAAACACACCTGATCAAACACACCTGATCAGTAACACACCTGATCACACACACACCTGATCAAACACACACCTGATCAGTAACACACCTGATCACACACACACCTGATCAAACAAACACCTGATCAAACACACCTGATCAGTAACACACCTGATAAAACACACACCTGATCAGTAACACACCTGATCAAACACACCTGATCAAACACACACCTGATCAAACACACACCTGATCAGTAACACACCTGATCAAACACACACCTGATCAATCACACACCTGATCAATAACACACCTGATCAGTAACACACCTGAACAAACACACACCTGATCAAACACACACCCGATCAAACATACACCCGATCAATCACACACCTGATCAGACACATACCTGATCAGTAACACACCTGATCTGATTATTGATTATAGGTGATCTGATCATTAATCAGCTGTTTCCTGTCCCCACAGCCCCCTCATTGGGTCAGTTGGTACGTCCCAGTGTGGGCCTGTCCCCAGGACAGACCAAATCAGGCCCCGCCCCCTCCAGAGGTCCCACCCAGCCTGGCTCCCCCTTCACAGCCATGCAGCTGCCCCCCACACTGACCATCCACACCAGCACGCCAGGATCCGGTCAGTCCCTGGACAGGTTGAGGATATCTGACTTGTTGAACCTTTGTTTGATAATGTTTCTTTTTTTTTACAGTTAAGCTGAAGATGGCCAACTCCCTGAAGCTGGCAGGATCCCCCGCCCTTCCCTCTGGCTCGGCCAATGGCGTCTCCAGAGTGATGTCATTAAGCAGAGGTATGATGTCACACTTTTACTCTGCTCATCAAGACCTGAGTCATCAGAGCCCGAGGTCAAGTCACAAGTCCACAAAATCTGGGCTCAATGTGGACTCGAGGTCTTGACTGGAGTCCTACAGTCAGCCTTATAACTTGTCTAGTGACGACTCGACTGACGACCCGACTGACGACTCGACTGACGACCCGACAGACGACCCGACTGACAACTCGCCTGACGACTCACTCGACGACCGACAACTCGACCGATGACTCGACTGACTTGTATAATGACTACTTGCCATGGTTACCTCTTCATGACAGTTTGTGTGTGTTTGTGTGTCACCAGCTCCTGGCTCCTCCCCCTCTGTGGTCACTACCTCCAGTGTAACCTCGGCGCCGACCTCCAGCCCCCCCAGGGTGGTAATGAGTGTGGAGGAGTTTTATTACGGGACTTATGAAGGCGACCTGAGTCTGAGGAAGCCACACCCACTGGGGATCAAAACGTCCACCTTCACCTGTCAGATCTGTAATCACCTGGCCCAGAACAACCTGAGGTGAGGTCACCTGTATGTGACCTGCACACGCACACCTGGACGCAGTGTGGTCACAATAACAGAATTTAAACTTTGTGTGTGTGCAGGTTGATGCAGCACATGCTCCTGCACTCTGACCTCACAGGAGGAGGAGATGCTGATTCGAGGAGTTGCTGTAAGTTCTGTTACCGTCAGTTCTCGTCTCCGGCTCAGCTGAGGAGCCACCAGGACCAGGTGCACGGCCCCACCCTCTCCTCCTGTAAGAACCACACCTGGACAGACACACACACACACACACACACACACACACACACACACACACACACACACACACACACACACACACACACACAATGTCTGGGTTCAACATGTTGCCAAAGCAAAATATTCAATGCTCAATATAATAATTTACATGTGAAATTAATGATTATTATTATTGTTATGAATGAATGCTCTCTCTCTCTCTCACTCTCTCTCAGGTATGTGTCGCATTTGTGAGTGGGCGTTCGACAACGAGCCAGCCTTCCTAAACCACATGAAGTCCAACCACAAACCAGGTGAGATGCCCTACATCTGCCAGGTGTGTTCGTATCGCTCGTCCTTCTACTCAGACGTCGTGCAGCACTTCACCAGCTTCCACAGAGACTCTCGCTTCCTGCTGTGCGTGTTCTGTCTGAAGGTGACCAGAAACCCCACCAGCTACCAGCAACACCTGCTAAGACACCAGGTAACCTCACACACCTTGATCCCACAGAACAATCAGCAGGTAACCTCACACACCACATAACTGTGTGTTTCTCTCTCTCTGTCTCTCTCTCTATCTCTCTGTCTCTCTTTTCCTCTCTCTCTCTCTCTCTCACTCTCAGGTGAGCCAGGCCTTCCACTGTAACAGGTGTCGTCTGCAGTTCGTCTTCCTTAAAGATAAGATGCAGCACAAACTGGAAAACCATCGCAGCTTCCGTCGACCAGCTCAGCTAGAAGGACTGCCGCCGGGGTCAAAGGTGACCATCAGGACCTATGGGAAGATCAGGCCTATGATGACATCAGCAGGTGTCAGGCAGCTACAGAGCCCCTCCCCCCTCATCCAGCCAATCAACATCAAGACAGAGCATCCAAAGTCTCTGATCCAGAGGAGTCCCATGTCCTCCAAATGTCCTCGATCACCAACCAAGAGGCCGATCAGCCGACGAGTCCCCGTCCACAGGTCAGATTATTGAGCTCACTTCATAATAACACAAACAAACTAAGAGATTGAAGCGTCTGTAGAGCAGCATCTCCGGTTCTTCAGTCTCAGTCTTTACAGATGGAGTCTGCTGGTTTGAAGAGATGAAACAGCTGAAACATATGATTACACACCGAGGCTAGCTCTCCTCTTTCCTCAGGAGTTCTTTCTGTGAGGAGGAGCGCCTCCTGTGTTTGGAGTGTGGGACTGACGCCTCGGACTTCTCCGCCCATTACCCGACACACGTCCGCTGCCTGCTGTGTCCGTACAGCAGCTGCTGCTCCAGAGCGTACGCCTCTCACATGATACAGTAAGGAATCTCCTGGATGATGTCAGCATGCAGAGGAATCTATTCACTGATTGATGTCTAAATCTTGTTGTTTCAGTCACCACGTGCCCAGATCCAAAGACGGAGTTCTTCCTCTGCACAGACGACCTCCTCCATGGTGAGAGTGCCAGATCCATCACTCGTCAGTCACTCGTCAGTCACTCCTCAATCACTCATCAGTCACTCCTCAATCACTCATCAGTCACTCGTCAGTCACTCATCAGTCACTCCTCAATCACTCGTCAGTCCCTCATCAGTCACTCCTCAATCACTCGTCAGTCACTCATCAGTCACTCCTCAATCACTCGTCAGTCACTCCTCAATCACTCTTCGGTCACTCGTCAGTCACTCATCAGTCCATCGTCAATCACTCTTCAGTCACTCCTCAATCATTCCTCAGTCACTCATCAATCACTCGTCAGTCACTCCTAAATCACTCCTCAGTCATTCCTCAATCACTCGTCAGTCACTCCTCAATCACTCATCAGTCACTCCTCAGTCACTCCTCAATCACTCATCAGTCACTCCTCAGTCAATCGTCAGTTACTCCTCAATCAATCCTCAGTCACTCCTCAATCACTCATCAGTCACTCGTCAGTCAATCGTGAGTCACTTGTCTGTCACTCGTCAATCACTCTTCAGTCACTCCTCAATCATTCTTCAGTCACTCCTCAGTCACTCCTCGGTCACTCCTCAGTCAATCGTCGGTCACTCGTCAATCACTCATCAGTCACTCGTCTGTCACTCGTCAGTCACTCTTCAATCACTCGTCAGTCAATCGTCGGTCACTCATAAGTCACTCTTCAGTCACTCGTCAGTCAATCGTCAGTCACTCATCAATCACTCGTCAGTCACTCGTCGGTCACTCTTCAATCACTCGTCAGTCAATCGTCGGTCACTCGTCAGTCACTCTTCAGTCTATCTTCAGTCACTCGCCTGTCACTTGTCAGTCACTCATCAATCACTCTTCAGTCACTCCTCAATCACTCGTCAATCACTCATCAATCACTCATCAGTCACTCGTCAGTCACTCATCAATCACTCATCAGTCACTCCTCAATCACTCGTCAGTCACTCGTCAGTCACTCCTCAATCACTCATCAATCACTCATCAGTCACTCATCAGTCAATCTTCAGTCACTTGTCGATCACATGTCAATCACTCATCAGTCACTCGTCGGTCACTCTTCAGTCACTCGTCGGTCACTCCTCAATCACTCATCAGTCACTCATCAGTCACTCATCAGTCAATCTTCAGTCACTTGTCGATCACATGTCAATCACTCATCAGTCACTCTTCAGTCACTCGTCAGTCACTCCTCAATCACTCCTCAATCACTCGTCAGTCACTCATCAATCACTCGTCAGTCACTCCTCAATCACTCATCAGTCACTTGTCAGTCAATCGTCAGTCACTTGTCTGTTACTCCTCAGTCACTCTTCAGTCACTCGTCTGTCACTCGTCAATCATTCTTCAGTCACTCGTCTGTCACTCCTCAGTCACTCCTCGGTAATCGTCGGTCACTCGTCTGTCACTCCTCAGTTAATCGTCGGTCACTCGTCAATCACTCTTCAGTCACTCGTCTGTCACTCATCAATCACTCGTCAGTCAATCGTCGGTCACTCAAGTCACTCGTCAATCACTCTTCAGTCACTCATCAATCAATCGTCGGTCACTCGTCAATCACTCTTCAGTCACTCGTCAGTCAATCGTCTGTCACTCGTCGGTCACTCCTCAATCACTCATAAATCACTCATCAGTCACTCGTCAGTCACTCCTCAATCACTCATCAATCACTCATAAATCACTCGTCAGTCACTCATCAGTCACTCGTCAGTCACTTGTCAGTCACTCCTCAATCACTCATCAGTCACTCATCAGTCAATCTTCAGTCACTTGTCGATCACATGTCAATCACTCATCAGTTACTCATCGGTAACTCTCCAGTCACTCGTCGGTCACTCCTCAATCACTCATAAATCACTTGTCACTCACTCATCAGTCACTCGTCGGTCACTCGTCGGTCAATCTTCAGTCACATGTCAATCACTCGTCGGTCACTCCTCAGTCACTCTTCAGTCAATCTTCAGTCACTTGTCGATCACATGTCAATCACTCATCAGTCACTCTTCAGTCACTCGTCAGTCACTCCTCAATCACTCCTCAATCACTCGTCAGTCACTCATCAATCACTCGTCAGTCACTCGTCAATCACTCATCAGTCACTCGTCAGTCAATCGTCAGTCACTTGTCTGTTACTCCTCAGTCACTCTTCAGTCACTCGTCTGTCACTCGTCAATCATTCTTCAGTCACTCGTCTGTCACTCCTCAGTTAATCGTCGGTCACTCGTCAATCACTCTTCAGTCACTCGTCTGTCACTCATCAATCACTCGTCAGTCAATCGTCGGTCACTCAAGTCACTCGTCAATCACTCTTCAGTCACTCATCAATCAATCGTCGGTCACTCGTCAATCACTCTTCAGTCACTCGTCAGTCAATCGTCTGTCACTCGTCGGTCACTCCTCAATCACTCATAAATCACTCGTCAGTCAATCTTCAGTCACTTGTCGATCACATGTCAATCACTCATCAGTCACTCGTCGGTAACTCTTCAGTCACTCGTCGGTCACTCCTCAATCACTCATCAGTCACTTGTCAGTCAATCGTCAGTCACTTGTCTGTTACTCCTCAGTCACTCTTCAGTCACTCGTCTGTCACTCGTCAATCATTCTTCAGTCACTCGTCTGTCACTCCTCAGTCACTCCTCGGTAATCGTCGGTCACTCGTCTGTCACTCCTCAGTTAATCGTCGGTCACTCGTCAATCACTCTTCAGTCACTCGTCTGTCACTCATCAATCACTCGTCAGTCAATCGTCGGTCACTCAAGTCACTCGTCAATCACTCTTCAGTCACTCATCAATCAATCGTCGGTCACTCGTCAATCACTCTTCAGTCACTCGTCAGTCAATCGTCTGTCACTCGTCGGTCACTCCTCAATCACTCATAAATCACTCATCAGTCACTCGTCAGTCACTCCTCAATCACTCATCAATCACTCATAAATCACTCGTCAGTCACTCATCAGTCACTCGTCAGTCACTTGTCAGTCACTCCTCAATCACTCATCAGTCACTCATCAGTCAATCTTCAGTCACTTGTCGATCACATGTCAATCACTCATCAGTTACTCATCGGTAACTCTCCAGTCACTCGTCGGTCACTCCTCAATCACTCATAAATCACTTGTCACTCACTCATCAGTCACTCGTCGGTCACTCGTCGGTCAATCTTCAGTCACATGTCAATCACTCGTCGGTCACTCCTCAGTCACTCTTCAGTCAATCTTCAGTCACTTGTCGATCACATGTCAATCACTCATCAGTCACTCTTCAGTCACTCGTCAGTCACTCCTCAATCACTCCTCAATCACTCGTCAGTCACTCATCAATCACTCGTCAGTCACTCGTCAATCACTCATCAGTCACTCGTCAGTCAATCGTCAGTCACTTGTCTGTTACTCCTCAGTCACTCTTCAGTCACTCGTCTGTCACTCGTCAATCATTCTTCAGTCACTCGTCTGTCACTCCTCAGTTAATCGTCGGTCACTCGTCAATCACTCTTCAGTCACTCGTCTGTCACTCATCAATCACTCGTCAGTCAATCGTCGGTCACTCAAGTCACTCGTCAATCACTCTTCAGTCACTCATCAATCAATCGTCGGTCACTCGTCAATCACTCTTCAGTCACTCGTCAGTCAATCGTCTGTCACTCGTCGGTCACTCCTCAATCACTCATAAATCACTCGTCAGTCAATCTTCAGTCACTTGTCGATCACATGTCAATCACTCATCAGTCACTCGTCGGTAACTCTTCAGTCACTCGTCGGTCACTCCTCAATCACTCATAAATCACTCGTCACTCACTCATCAGTCACTCTTCAGTCACTCGTCGGTCAATCTTCAGTCACATGTAAATCACTCGTCGGTCACTCCTCAGTCACTCTTCAGTCACTCGTCTGTCACTTGTCAATCACTTGTCAGTCACTCCTCGGTCACTCGTCAGTCAGGGGATTGACATACCTTTTTTTTTTCACTCTTATCTTAGGGTATATTTTAATATTAGGCTTGTATTTATATCAAATGTGTATTCCCCTCTAAATTAATTTAGTTTTTGCAACAACCTCACGTTTTGAAAAGTTCCACTCAATATTCTGATATTGATAGGAGTCCAGCATCAAGCTGCTGTACATTAAAATTAAAAAAGACAAAGCCATGACAAACTTCAGTTTTGTAAGGAGTTTCATTTACAAGAGGGATGAACGGACAGTGGACCATATCTATCTCTCCCTGTGCGGCCCGCACAGGTATCGTGTGTAGGAAACACTGCATTCACAGGTGATGGCTTTGATGATGTCATCGCGCTCACAGGTCACAGCTCTGTGTTCACCTTTGTGACCTTTGTGTGTCCTCAGCGTGTTCATGCTGCGCTGCTCGCACTGCGACTTCACGCCTCGCTCTGCTGATCAGATGGCGGAACACCTGCTGAGCAACCCAGAGCACTACAGCGCCACCTGCCGGACCCGCAGTAAGACTATACACACACACACAGACACACATTAAAGGGCCCATATTCTTCTTTTTCTGGTTTTATATGCCCTTTAGTGTGTTTTCCATGTGTCCTTCTGCATGTTTACGCACATCTATGTGCAAAAATTCAAAGTCCGCGGAAACGTGGCTTCTCCTACGTCCTCCTGTTAGCTGTAGCATTAGCTGCATGTAACGCTCGGTTCTAGCCCCCCTCGAAAAAAAAAATGTCAGTGTGACGTCTTGTCAGTGTGAGATCACTGATCTAAGCCCATTGGCTCGTTGTGGCCCAGCAGCTCATGTTGCACGCCCGTTAACTTCTGTAGCACGCCCACGATATGCCGTAGCCTGCGGTAGCACAGTAGTGCTAAGGTTCTAATGTTTTTGCTCCCCGGCCCTCGGAGCCAGAGTGGCTGAGCAACTGACCGATTACGGCAGAGCCGACAGGCCGACCAATCAGATCATACTTGGCACACGTGGGGACTCTGAACGTGGTCACTTCAGAGCCTTAGAGAGAGAGTCAGAAGAGAGCCGGTGCATGGAGCGGCAGTACATGAAAACAGACACTTTTTTCAAACTTTAGCTATTGTGAACATACTTTAGTAGATACATAGATTAAATATATGAACCCCAAAAAGGGCATAATATGACCTCTTTAACACTAACACACACACACACACACACACATTAACACAAACATACACACACACACACACACACACAGACACACACACACACAAACATACACACACACACACACACACACACACATTAACACAAACATACACACAGACACACAGACACATAAACGCAAACAGACACACACACACTACCTCACACACACACACTACCTCACACACACACACAAACGGTAATGGTGGCCAATAGTCAAAGATGCTCAATAATAAAGACGACTCACTACAAGCTGTGAAAGATGAACACTTCCTTCTCCAGAGCAGGAGTAACGACTGTTCTTTATTTTTCAAAAATCTAAAATGTTTGACCTCATCGACACCGCTGTCTCATCCAATCACTGAGTCTGTACGTGGGCAAACATTTCCTCAGCTTTGAATCAGTCACAGTGTTCAGATATTCTGCCACTGTGTAATCTCTATTTAGATAATGTTCTAACCTGCTTTGTTTTTTGGTTGATTCTGTCCAATGTGTTAAAAAGAGTTTTAGAACAGCCAATTAGAGTCTCTCACTCTCTCTCACTTTGTCTGAAGTTTTTTTTTTTTCTTGACAGTTTTGGTACTTTTTTGTCGTCGATTATTAAAATATTTGGGATGGTGCCATTTAAAAACACGTGATTTCGTATGATCAGAGTTTGTCGCTGTCTACTCTGACCCGTTTGAATCCCGTAGGAAACATTTCTGAGACAAACTGTTTTTACAAACAGTGTTGTGTTAGCATGTAGCTTAAACTCTGTGTGACCTGAAACCATCAACACTCACTGATAGCTATCTGCTCCGGAGGTATGCACACATGTCGTTCTCCTCAGCCTGGACGCCGTCCAGCTCCCGGCCCGAGCCAAAGTGAGGGTCACTCCTCCCATCCAGCAGAGAGCTGTATCTGAACAATGTGTTTATGTAATGATTCAGCCAGGTCTAAAGCACATTACAGAGAAAGACTGTAATCTGGAAGAGTCGTTATATTAACCCTCAGGCATCACTTGAATTTACGACCCTCTTAAGTTACTAAGGACAAAAATGTCCATGCCAAAAAACTGCTATAAAAATAGAACAGATTGATATTTTTTCCTACTTTTTTCTGCATAAATGTCTTAAACAACTTCAGCCCTGCTCAAAACTACCAAACATTCAATCATTTTTAGGAATTTAACCCTTTAAATGCTAGTTTGATTACTTGATGTCACTGTTGTTATTTAACAAAAACACACAAAAATTAGTTATTTTCCATATAACAAATATTTGGTGGCTGGGGGATTTATTTTTAAATCAGTCTTGGATATGTCAAAGATTATCCAAAATATTGACTTTGATGCATTGTTAGTTTTTGTGTAGCATCAGATTTAAAATGTAGTTCCCTGTTTAGACATTGGAGGGCGAAAATGTCCAATTTACAAAAACTGCTCTAAAAATAGAACAGATTGATATTTTTGTCCTGAGAGTGGAAGATTCAAACAGTTCAGAGAGGAGACGGCAGACTGACAGTCCTCTCCTGTCTCGGGTTGGGACTAAGAAGCAGGATTTGGGGTTAGCGAGGTCACTTCAGGGTTACCTGGGTATATCACCATGGTAACTTATGCTGCACACCTAACCTGCTCCAGAGCAGCGGTTATGTTCAAGTTATGAGATTCAAGATTCAAGATTTTTATTTGTCACATGCTCATACAGATGTGCAGTGAAATGTAAGGACTGTTCCGCAAGGCCATGCAATAAACACTCAAATTACTAATACACATATATACAGTAAAATAGAATATAATGTAAAAAATAAAAAATGAATTATTTGAATGTACAAAATATAAAATATAGAGTAATGTAAACAGTGTAAAGTGTCCAGGGTGTCAAAGTGCAATGTGCAGATTGGAATGTGTGGTGTGTGTGCATCATGTAGTCACAGTTCTGTTTTGTTTTTAACTGAGGAGAGTGGAGTTAACAGTCCGGACAGCCTGAGGAAAGAAGCTCTTCCTGAGACTTTCTGTGTTCGCCTTGATGTGTCGAAGGCGCCTGCCAGAGGGTAGCCATATTCAGTCTGTTACCTGGGTGGTGGGGATCACTCATGATCCTCGCCCTGGCTGTGCTCCTCCTTGTGAAGATGTCCTGGAGGGTGGGGAGTGTTGTACCCATGGTACGCTCTGCTGACTTCAGCACCCTCTGCAGGGCTCTTCGGTCACGTACAGTGCTGTTCCCGTACCACTGGGTGATGTTTCCAGTCAGCACACTCTCCACCGCTCCGGAATAAAAAGTCTTCAGGACCTTCAGAGAGACTTTGAATTTCCTCAGCTGTCTGAGGTGATAGAGGCGCTGCCTCGCCCTCTTCACCTGACTGTCTATGTGGGTTGTCCATGTTAAATCCTCAGAGATGTGCACCCCCAGGTACTGGAAGCTGCACACCCTCTCCACCAGCGTCCCATCAATTCTCAGTGGGGTGTAATCCCTCTGCTGTCCTCTCCTGAAGTCCACAATCAGCTCCTTGGTTTTGCTGACGTTCAGGAGCAGGTTGCTGTCCTGGCTCCACTGTGACAGGTTTCCAACCTCCCCCGTATACGTCTGCTCATCATTGTTGCTGATGCGACCAACAACCACCGTGTCATCTGCAAATTTCACGATGATGTTGGAGCTGCTTGTGGCCACACAGTCATGTGTGTACAGGATGAAGAGCAGGGGGCTGAGGACACAGCCCTGTGGTGCTCCGGTGTTGAGGGTGCAGGGGCTGGAGGTGTGTCTGCCCACTCTGACCACCTGGGATCTGTTCGTCAGGAAGTCCAGGATCCACAGGGAGGTGTTAAGTCCAAGGATGATCAGCTTGGAATGGAGGTGGGCGGGGACTATGGTGTTGAAAGCTGATTTAAAATCAATGAACAACAGTCTCACATAGTCCCCCTTCCTTCTGTCCAGATGGGTGAGGGTGGTGTGCAGTACCTGGGAGACAGCATCATCTGTGGATCTGTTTAGTCTGTGTGTGAACTGAAGTGGATCCAGAGACTCGGGGAGCAAGGAGCAGATTTGCATCTTGATGAGTCTCTCAAAGCACTTCATTACTTCTGAGGTGAGTGCTACTGGGCGATAGTCATTAAGGCAAGCTGGAGAGGCATTCTTTGGTACAGGGACAATAATGGCTTTTTTCAGGCATGTGGGGACCACAGACTGACTCAGGGAGAGGTTGAAGATGGTGGTAAACACTGGAGCTAACAGGTTGGCACAGGACTTCAGCACTCTGCCAGAAATACCATCTGGCCCGGCAGCCTTCCTGGTGTTTACCTTTCTCAGTGTCCTCCTCACGGCGTGCTCTGACACAGTGAGCGGGTGCGAGTCTGCTGCTCCGGCCTCGGAGATCCTGCTGGCTGCATCAATTGGCATGCTAACGTTAGCGGTGCTAGCGTTAGCCTCGAATCGCGCATAAAAGTCATTCAGTTTGTCAGTCAGAGCAGCGTCTTCACTCACCGAGACATGGGCTCTTTGCCACAAGCTCCTTGAATCACGCTGCTGGAACTGTGATTCCACTTTGTCCCTGTACCTCCGCTTAGCGTCTTTCACTGCTCGTCTCAGTCTGTAAGACGCCGCTTTGTATTCCTCCGTCCTGCCGGTGAGAAGTGACGAGTTGTATGAAGCGGTCCGTTCGTTCACAGCGGTGTGGATAGATTTATCCACCCATGGCTTCTGGTTCGGGAAAACCCGGACAGACATCATGGGACCGGCGTCGTCTACCAGCGTTGCTATGAAGTCCGTCACAACTCGTGCTATGAAGTCCGTAAACTCGTCTACGTCACTCGAGCTGGATTGGAACACGCCCCAGTCGACGTCATCCAGAGCGTCTCGCAGCGTAGCCTCTGATTGGTCGTTCCAGCGCCTAACCTGCCTCGTCACCACCTTTTCACGTACAATCATCTGTTTGTACCTTGGCAAAAGGTAAATGGCGGAATGGTCTGATTTACCCAGTGGGGGCAGGAAAGTCGCCTTGTAGCCCTCTTTGAATGGCGTGTAGCCCTCTTTGAATGGCGTGTAGCCCTCTTTGAATGGCGTGTAGCAGTGATCCAGTGTATTGTTGCCCCTGGTGGAGCAAGTGACGTGTTGGAAAAAGTTCGGCATAACCTTCTTCAGGTTCGCCTTGTTAAAATCCCCAGCCACGATGAGGGCAGCATTCGGATGTTTGTTTTGGTGCCGGCACAGCACGTCATGCATGTCCGATAAAGCTGTGTCCGTGTCCGCTTGTGGTGGAATGTAAACAGATGTAGCAATGACCGAAGTGAATTCCCGGGGGAGGTGAAATGGACGGCACAGGATGGTTATGTGCTCCAGATGTGGCGAGCAGGAGTTGGAGAGAGGTTTAATGTTCTGTGGGTTACACCAGCTGGTCATAAAACAAACCCCTCCACCCTTTGACTTGCCAGATTCCTCCGTCCTGTCCTTGCGAAACACAGAACGAGTCCGATGGCATGATGGCTTGATCCGGCACCACAGGAGTGAGCCATGTTTCCGTCAGGCAGATGATGTTACAGTCCCTCATGTCCCGTTGGTATTTTACCCCTCAGATCATCCATCTTGTTATCCAGGGACTGGACGTTGGCAAGAAGGATGCTTGGCAGGGGTGGGCGGTGGGCCTGAGTTCGGACACCACCTCGTCTTCCGCTGTGCTTTTTCCTCCCCCGGCCATTGTTCCTGTCCTGTGTTGTGTTACGCAGGAGTTCGACCGGCAACCACTGATCATCGTTGGAAACTGTGTTTGTGACCAGTCTCTTTATGTCCAAAAGTGTATTTCGGTCACAAGTTATCTTTGCTGAAAGAGCTGATGTAAAAAAGTTCACAAAAACAACATAAATAAAGAAAAAAACACACAGCCTCGAGATCAACCCGAGGAAGTCTCCGCCCACTGACCAATCAGATGTCTTGATGGAGAGGGGGGAGGAGTCCTGTATAATAACATTATAGTCCGTAAAGTGAATGATTATTTTGAACTGATATCATATTTCATCCTTCAACAGAGACTAAAAAAAGTGTTTTTAAGATGTTAAATGATGAATATCTTCTGATGTCTTTGAATTATATTTTCATATGAATGTTTAGTGTCTCCATGCCGCTCTGTTTGTTATCATCAGAGCTGAAATGTAACTTCTCAAACTGTTATACTCTCCACATGAAAGAGTCAGAGACTCACATCCAGTTCAGAGAAAAAACAGGAGTTATTATCTTCAAGGTAACGATGGCACTGAAATATAATCATCTGTAGTTTGGACATTAATACTCTGATGTTTCTTTTTTCTGCAGCTGTGTAACTTTAGTCTCTGGGTTAGTTTTAAACCTCTTTATATTATTAATATAGTTTGTTAGATATGATGATCTGCTGACGGGAGACTCAGTGATGATTGTGATAGGTTATATGAAGATAGCTCCGCCCCTTTTATGTGAACGCGCTCTTTATGAACCTAGTAATAATATGGTGCAGGACACTTAGCAAGTTTAGACAGATGTGTTCATATTTGATCATTCTGTCAGTATGAGTAATAAATCGACTTCTTGTTTTTCAGCCTTCGTTGAACCGGATATCCAGTTCTGTGATGGTGACGAGCGGCGTCCTTCAGAGGAGAAGGAATCAATCAACAACAACAAGGAGTTACCTGACCCATCGTGGAGGTCAGCAGATAGTTGGGAACATCCAACAGAAAGTTCAAAGTTCACCATCCTGCCGTTCACACAGAGCAGTGGCCCTCGACATCAGCTGTCAAAGAACAGCGACGCCATCGACTTCTTCAGTCTGCTCTTCCCTGCCGCCATGTTTGATCTGATAACCAAAGAGACCAATGCTCATGCTAAGACCTGCCGCTACCTGGGCTCCTGCTCACCTGACTGGGTTCCCATCACCACACATGAGGTCAAAGGTTTCATCGGCCTGGCGATCCTGATGGGGATCCAGAACCTCCCCGACCCTACACAGTACTGGTCCTGGAGTCACTTTGACAACAGCTACACTTTCTACCGCACCATGAGCTTCAAACGCTTCAAAGGGATCGCTAACAACATCCGCATGGGCAGCTTCACCACAGACGAGTATCGAGGCACCAGCAGGCCCAGTGACCCTCTGCACATCTTCAGACCCATGCTGGAGATCCTGGGTGATGCCATGTGGAACACCTACAGAGCCAACTGCTGCCTGACCATCGACAGGGCTCTGCTGCCCAGCCTGGAGGAGGAGGAGGGCTGCAGTGCAAAGGGAACCCCAAAGACTCAGCCTCAGGTGTGGCTGCTCTGTGACTCAAAGTCTGGCTACTGCCACCGCTTCTTCATCCAGGGTGGGGACAAGGGGGGCCAGGAGCCTGGTTTCACAGTGGTCCCTGAGCTAGTGAAGGGTTTGGAGGACAATCACCACCAGATCTACCTGGCTAACTCCCTCACTTCTGTCCCCTTAATGCAAAAGCTTCTAGACCAGGGCATCTACGCTTCAAGCTCTTTCCCCCCACCCAACCCCATCCTGCCCAGAGAGCTGTGGGAGGAGGGTCAGCTGGAGAAACCTGGGGACTTCCTACAGAGACAGTTTGGTCCTTTACTGGCCACCCGCTGGAGAGACACCAAGGAGATGGGCTGTTTGTCGACGAATGCTGCTCCAGGTGAGGCAGACACCGTTTGGAGAAGATCTCAGACCAAAGTCGGCGGTCTGGACCCGATCGACCGGCCTATGGCCTTCCGCCTCCTGCAGGAAAACATGCGAGGGGTCGACATCTGCAAGCAGCTGCTGGCCTGCAACCCGCTCGGAGGAATCCCTCAGGACCGACACTGGCGCAGCCTCTTCTGGTTCCTGGTGAACATGAGTGTGGTCAACGCGTTCATTGTGCTGCGGGAGAGCCGTAAGGACAATCCACCACCGTGGGTGCAGGACGGACTTTTCACTCAGGTCAACTTCCGCAAGCGTTTAGGCAACCAGCTCGCCAAATGTGCTCAGAAATACTTTGAGACCATGGAGATTGCCAGCTCCCGTGCCACGAGGTCAGAAGTGACAGTGGAGGCAGTCAAACAAAGACATCGAATGGCGAAGGTCAGCAGCATCTCCAAACGATGTCGGAACTGCAACCTGAAGAACATCCGCCATGAGAGCGTGTACGGCTGCATCATCTGCAAAGCCAACCTGTGCAGTCTGCCCAGCTGCTTCTGGGAGTTTCATGGCATGTCCCCATTGAACAGAGGTCAGCACTTTTTCATTAGTGAAGATGGTTTATTGCTACTCTCACTACGTTTTATGTTGTAGTATTTAAGGTGCTTGTTTTATGTCTTTACAGGATCGACAAAAGTTGGCTTTGTGAAGGACAGAATGAGGTAAGTTCTTCAGGGAATTTATAGCAATATGTTTGATTTATTTGCCATTAGTTTGTTGGAACATGTTGCTGATATTTGATTTTGATGTTTGTCTGTGCTGCAGTGGAGCTGTCGTGGTGGATGAGGTTAAGCACGGCGAGGACGATGCGATGGCCCCTGTGGAGGACTTTGACTTTTCTGACGATGAGAGGCTGGAGGATCTCGATGACCTGGATCAAGAATGTGAAGAAATGAATGAAGACGTTGCCAAAGAAGAGAAACATTTGACGTCTCCTGTGCCGTCAACAACCAACAGTCAAATCCTACCGGCAGCCGTTTTGTCCACCCCTAAAGAGCGAGACGACTCCCTCACCGCCCGTCAACTGAGGATTGTGTTATCCGCTCTGTGTGACGGAGTCCGGCAAGCCTCCAGGGTCTTCACCACAGAGATTCAGCTCATTGGGTCCTGGCTGAAGGAGGCCAGAAAACGTTCGAGGCAAAATGAACAGAAGCTTCAAACAGGCGGGGAGGACCGCATGGTGGCCTGGGTGCTGTCCATGCATGAGCAGCAGCTTCCCATTACTGAGAGCAACCTGTTCCACAAGGCGTCCACCCTGAAGAAGAAGGGTGCGTTCAGTGACTCTTTCCGTATCTCCTATGACTGGGCAGTCAGCTTCATGGTGCGGCACCGACTCGGCATTCAGACCATCGGTAGGTCAGCCTCTCTGGCTCGCACCCTGCCTCTTTCTCTGGAGGCTAAGATCAAGTTGTTCAGGGATTTTACCAAGAAGGTGTTCCAGGTCCAAAAGCTCTCAGACAGGACTGTAGCTATAATGGATGAACTCTCTCTCTTTGTGGATCTGAGGTTAGTTCAGGACAAGTCTTGTCGCTCGGATGCTGTGGAGCTCACTGGAACTCTCCCTCTGGTCACTGTGTACCTGACCGTGCTGGCCGATGGCACCATGTTGCCATCCCTGGTGCTGGTAAACAGACAGCTAGCTGCCAGAGTCCTGCCAGAGTTCATTCTTCTTGAGGCCAAGCCAGAAGGTCTGTCAGTAGAAGATGCCTTGGATCTGTGGACGAACAAGGTGTGGCTCCAGTACGTGTCTGGTCTCACTGAGCCCACTAAATCCATACTGGTGTTAGACCGACACAGGGAACACCTGGGAGAAACATTCCTTACTGCCATTAGTGGATCGGGGACCCTCCCTGCGGTGATTCCTGGAGGCTGCTCCCTCCGTCTGCAGCCTCTTGAGGTCTGCATGAAGCCCATTCTGCAGCGATTCCTTCTATCACGTTGGGCAAAGTACATAGCTGCTAACCCGAGAGAGCTGGAGGAAACGTCACCGAACCAACTCCAAGCAAACGTGGCCCAGAAGCTGGTGGACTGGTTAGTTGAAGGTATAACACGCCTTCATCAACTCCCACAGCTCTGGAAGAGGTCGTTCGACCTCACAGGCCTGCTGCCTGAGAGGAAAGAGCAGGAAGTGGAAGATAAAGAGGAGAATGAGACAAAGAGTAAGAAACCAGAGGACATCCAGTCAGAGCTCCTGATGACCCTGACAGAGACTCTGCTGGGAACTGAAGCTTTGGAGGCATATTCTCCTGAGGTTCCTGAGCTGGAAGACACAGAGGAGGAGGATCAAGATCATGGTGACAGGCAAGAGAAATCACAGGAGAAACAGGAGGATGTGGAGAAGGAGACAAAGAAGGACAAGGAGGAGTTAGGCCAAGAGACACAAGACAACAACAAAGAGATGGAAGAGCAAACAAAGGAAGGACAGGAGGAGGGCCGGGGAAAGCCAGGAGCCGAGTCCAACAAAAATATAGAAGACAAAAAGGAGATTAGAAAGCTAGAGGAAGACAGCAAGGACGAAGGGAAGGAGACAAAGCAGGCCAGGGAAGAAGGAGTGAAGAAGCTTGAGGAGGATAGTGAGGAGGAAGGAAAGGAGATAGAGGAGGACAGTAAGGAGATTAGCAAGGAGAGACGAGAGACTAGGATAGTGATAGGAGAGGAGGTAGGAGATGAATGGAAGATAAAGAGCAGGACCGAAGGCGTGGAGGCAGACAGCGAGGACAATGACAGAATAGACGAACGCTGAACGGACAATGGTCACATTTAGAAATGTCCTGTAAATACTGCACCGACACCCTGAGACGAGTCTGAGGGGACGTCTGGTGTATCGCCAGATATCGGAAAGCACTTTGGGAAAGGACTGTTCCATCCCAACCCATCCAACCAGTTCGCCCAGAAACAAATGATGACAATATGGAGGATTTGAATCTGATATAAAGTAACCACAGCAGAAGCCTGTTTGGGGGGTTAATCATCCGTTACAGTTGCAGACCATATTGTCATGTTGAATCTGAATCTGAATATGGGAGACAGTGGACTCAACAAGTGCTTCGAAACCTTGTCAATTGTTTGTATAGAAAAACTGAAGACTTAAGCTGTCTTGTTTCTGCATTTTTTTTAAAAAGGGTGTGATTCTTTCTTTCGTTATCACATGACCTTCATTACCTTTAACTTTAGAAGAAGGGTTAGGGTTCTCTACCTTCAGACCGGCCAATCAGCTTCAACGAACCTCCATGGGAACATGTTCTACAGGGTACCTGGGGAACGTCTTCTACAGGGCACCTGGGGAACGTTTTCTCCAGGGTACCTGGGAACGTGTTCTACAGGGCACCTGGGGAACGTTTTCTCCAGGGTACCTGGGAACGTGTTCTACAGGGTACCTGGGGAACGTCTCCTACAGGGCACCTGGGGAACGTTTTCTCCAGGGTACCTGGGAACGTGTTCTACAGGGCACCTGGGGAACGTTTTCTCCAGGGTACCTGGGAACGTGTTCTACAGGGTACCTGGGGAACGTCTCCTACAGGGCACCTGGAGAACATGTTCTACAGGGTACCTGGGGAACGTCTTCTACAGGGCACCTGGGGAACGTTTTCTCCAGGGTACCTGGGGAACGTCTCCTACAGGGTACCTGGGGAACGTCTCCTACAGGGTACCTGGGGAACGTCTCCTACAGGGTACCTGGGGAACATGTTCTACAGGGTACCTGGGGAACGTCTCCTACAGGGTACCTGGGGAACGTCTCCTACAGGGTACCTGGGGAACGTCTTCTACAGGGTACCTGGAAACACTAAAGCTAAAAGCTCAATATTCGAGAACAATGGGAACATTCAGAGGATACTCAAAGAAGATGCTTCAGGGTTACTAAAAATGAAAGGGAACCAAGAAGAAGAAAGCTAAAATGCTTAAGGCTTACTTTGTACCAGAAGCTGAAGGGTACCTCAAAACAGTCTCTCAATCATACCCGGTAATGGAAGCTAATGTGTATCTCAATAAGAAATGTAAAATGATTCATTACAACATATAAACGGGAACCTTGAAATGGGCTCTATGAGTTAGCTTGACGCAGTTTCTACAGTGTAAAGTAAGCAAAAGGGTTCCCTGACAGCTGCTGAAGGGGGTGCTGAAACAGATGCAGATGCAGATGCTAACCTGTGATGCTAACATGTCTGTAAGAGGTACCTTTAAACAGAGGGTCCTTTGAAGCATTCACTGAAGGGTCCTGAGAAACAGAAACTCTTTGTTTTTGAGTTTACAGATCACGCTGTGGCGCTCTAACGTCAGCTGTTTCCTGTTTATATGATAGGAAAGAGTTCTGGAAGCTGATTGGCTGGCCTTGAGTTAGGACGGTCATGTGACCAGAGCCTAGACCTTTCAGAGGATGAAACGCTAATTGTTGGCTTCCTGTTTTTATTTAGATGTTATCTGTCAGATGAATCCTGGCTTCTGATTGGAAGTCTGCCTGATGGCGTTTTCTTGGTGCTGATGTAAAGAAAAAAAGATGTTCATCATGAAATAATAATAATAAATATCTTACATTTTGAATCTCTGTCTTCAGTTTTTACTTTTATTGTGTTTATTCATCAGATCATTAAGGACCCTATCGTCCACCTGGCGTCCTTTTCTATTTTCCATCGAACGCCATCGCTAGTTAAAGATTCATTTGGTAGCGCCTACCTGAGTGCCCGTTGATGTTTGTCTTCAAAGGAGGTGTGGTCAGGCACAAAGGTGGGGCGTACTATGAAGACCTGAAACCTGGTCTGAGGTCTGTGGAGCCATGTTCCTGATCTTTGGAGGACACGCCATGAAGATAGACATCACACCGGGAAACAGCTGAGCTCCTGCCCCTCAGTTCAGAATAGTTCTTTATTTGCTGAAACAGTCGAATGGAGTTTTAGACGTTATGGAGGGTTGAGAGACATCATCCTCTACGCCCCATTTAGCATTCTGAGTCGCCACATGCAGTCAGACACGCCCCAAATCACTTTTTCACAACTTGTTATAGATGCGTCTCTCACTCTGTGGAGGACTGCTGAGTTAAAGTTAAAGGGGTAGTTCAGGTTTTGAAGTCTTAGAGCTCTTTATCACTAGTTGTGGTTCGACGTACAGCAGTCAGCAGGTGTCAGGATAATCTCTGTAGAGGCGTCATGAAACCCAATGATGACGGTCGCCATGGAAACTCATACTGACTCTACCTGACTTCAGTGTAGAAACAGAAGCTGAGGCTGGGCTTAGACCTCCTGACAAACAGCTAACACACCCACCTGTCACTCAAAGAGGCCACACATAACGTAAACTGGTGTGTTATAAACATTCAGCCCTTAAAGTAGAAGAGAGAAATGAGCTGTAGAGACCCAAAACTGTTTTTCTACCAGACTGTAAACATTACAGTCTGGTCGCTATGGGGACTGACTCACTGCAGGAGACAGACTCTAGTGGACACTGGAGGAACTGCAGCTGTAAAGTTGGACATTTTAACATAGAGCTCTATGGGGACTGACTCACTGCAGGAGACAGACTCTAGTGGACACTGGAGGAACTGCAGCTGTAAAGTTGGACATTTTAACATAGAGCTCTATGGGGACTGACTCACTGCAGGAGACAGACTCTAGTGGACACTGGTGGAACTGCAGGTTAAAGAACTTAAGCGTTGCCCTCATTTTTAAATACTGGAGGTTGTCTCTTGATGGACAGTCTGAGACCTGCTGACTGTTTCTGCTTTATTTCACTTCTTGATAAAAACATCATAAATCATCCCTTTAACATTCTGCAGCCAGGTGCAGTGGTGCCTAAAGAAGTGGGTATACTTCACTCTTCCACTCTTGAATATTAGTCAGCGCATACTAACCAATTACAGACAAGAAATTGCAGCAAACTGCTGAATATTGTTAACCGATCAGTGGTGTGACTCAGAGGAGTTTTGAGGTCAATATGATTCAGAATTTAAAAACTTTCTTTAACTTTTGATCTTTATTTGAGTTCTTCGATTAAACTTTTTGGGCTTTGGAGGGTTAACATCCGGGCTGTCCGACTACAGTGTAAGCCCCGCCCCTCTTCTCTGATTGGCTCTGTCATGATGTGAGACAAGTTAAGCCCCTCCAGCTTTTCAGTAGTGGATCTGAACTGAAGGGGGACCAGAGTGAGACCTGCAGGATCTGATCAGAGCTCAAAGATGGGTGAGTTTTTTATCTTTTGTCACTTTATTCATCCATGCCCCCCCCCTCTCTCTCTCTCTCTCTCCATCCCCCCCCCCTCTCTCTCTCTTCCTCTCTGTCTTTGCACCCTCCCCAACCCCCCACTCTCTGCAACCTTTTTGTGTTTTTTCTCATGATCTTTGGGCAGAGCAGGGCTGCAGCAGCTCTCCTGCTGCTCGTTGACCTTTGTTCTGAGAGT